>NC_067399.1:555612491-555917491 GCF_016432865.1 Antechinus flavipes | reverse complement strand
GAGCTATATAGTTTTATGAGCAGATATTTCATTATTATATCCAATGTAGTATAATAATTCAGGAAGACCACAGTTCACATTCTAACTCAGATTTATCAGCTCTTTTCTGTGCATTAGTTTTCCCTAGTTAAATGAAAGGGTGAAGTCTCTGGTCTTTAAGATTCTTTTAAGCTTTAAATCTATGATCTAGATAACTGCTAGTCTGGTATTTTCAAGGGCAACTATTTTTACAAATATTCTTTCATTCAAAAATATTTTTACATAAAAATCAGTAAAAGGTAATTTCAAAGTTACTAGTATAACAGTACTTCTTTGACTCTAACGCCTAAAGGCCAGGTTCTTTCCATTTCAGATATAATCCCCTCTATGTTCTCTCCTATCATTAGAGAATTTGTGAGTCTCTTGTTTCCGTCTTTAGCTCAACCCACAACAAACTGTATTCTCCCCAATTTTAGGAGTCTGATCATTCCAGTTTTATTTAAGCATTTACATCAAATTAGCACTCTGATAAAGGACTATTTATTCCAATGGAATAGCAAAAACAAATATATCAACTCCCCGTTCCCCCTAATAGTTCAGAGGCATAATGCTTCATAGACTCTAGGCAATGCATTAAACTCATTGTTTAGCTCAGTTACTATATAATATTAACCCCATTAAGCCCAAAATCCAAAGTCTGGTTTTCTGGGCTTGAATCCAAGCTTTGGTTCTCAAAGCTCCTTTACAGGGTAGGCAGAAATATATGGCCTGAAACTCTGGCCTCCAAAAACCCCATGGTTTAAACTGTGAGTCAAAACAGAAAGAGGAAAAGAGCCTAAAATCAAGTTAAACCCAGGATGATAATCATAATTTCTAAGCTGACAATCATGATTTTATTAATTCTGTAATTTTTAAGACTAGTTTATCCCGGTAAATTCATATATTACACATAATAAACCTCAGATTTTATGGTACACTAGAAATGTATTAACATCCATGCACAGAAGTAGGTGTGTAATTTCACATATAAAATGATACACATGTGATCATGTGAGGCTTTTACAATAGGTTTTTTATATAATAGGTAGGCAATGAGCTATCATTCTTAGACACTATGCATTTTACTCCCCAGTTGTAAAGCAAAGGGGAGAAAATAATAGTTACAAAACTGGTATCTTATCTGGCAATTTTTTTCACCAATGGCAAAATTTAATCTATCTGGAAATCCCTGTAAATAAAAATTGAAAATGGAAGAGATGACATCATCTTAAATGGCAACAATATAAATGGCCCTCAATTGATAGTGTGGAATCCTTCTAGATTTCTGTAGAAATCCTGCGGACATGTGACCCAATGCTCAGAAATGACCTGAAAACAAAATTTTGCCTCCTTTTTTTTTTTTTTATCAACCATGTATTCTCTCTCTTTGACGTCAAACCCCAGATTACTTGCTGTGATGTGCTGCACCTTTCATATTTCCTCCCTAGTCATAATATTGCTTCAGCCCTAACCTCAGTACTTTGAGCAATAATTGTCCCTGACAGGAGGGTGAATCACTGACAGGGAGTTGATAAGCATTACATACAGATGACAGAAGTCAGGACATATCGGATTACTACTGTGAATATAATAAAAGAGAGACTAAACACTTTGGCAGCTCAAAGACAAGCCATTTCATAACTCTCTAGTGGGGCTATTATCTTCCATTTACTGCCACTGATAACCAGGTTGTAACTGTCTCCCTAAGATCTAGTTACAATTCACTTAACACTTTGCTGACCAGATACATTGGAGGAGGCAACAATGATAATCATTCCACCCCCCCCCCCCAACATTTATTTTTAAATTTTATCTTCTTCATCCTCCCTTTTCAGCTTGATAAGGCCCTAAATGAGGAGGCTTTGAACTCTCCTTGGGAAAGCAGTATGCAGCGGCCACAATCCCTTTAATCTATGACTCCTTGTTCTCTTTTGAAGCTGTCCATATCCAGCTGAGGAAGTGACAATCCACTTCCTTGACTCCTGTAATATACCTAGCACTAAAAGCTTGGCACAATATGCAGCCAGGGTATTTTTACATTTAGGTGCCGCATTAAGATAAGATTATTATCCCCTCCCCCAGCCAATGATAATCATTGAGGAGACAGATGAAGAGCAATGGAAAAGGGCTAAGTAATCCAACATAATTTGGATACAGATGTACAGGAATCAGATTTCTATTTGTCATATAAGATATTTGTTTCAAAATCTTTATGCAAGAAATGAGTTTAACTTAGCAAAATTTGTGTTTTCTTTCATGGTGGGGAAAATTATCTTTTAATTACGCTATCTGTATTGAAAACTGGCAGAATACTAATGAGGAATCTTTCCCAGGTTGTCCCTCCAAAATATTTTTCTCAAGAAGTTGAAATCTGTATTTTGGGGGATTAAATAAAGTTTTAAATTCTGCAAAAAAAAATTGTCATTCTAAAATAATAACATCATTATACATTATTCCCTCTTTGTTCATGCAGTATTCCAGGCAAACTGGGCCACAGACGCTTCTTCAAACATTGAATTTGAACTCCTATCCCCATGCCTTCACATACCTCCTTGCTAACCCATTTCTAGGAATCACTGCCTTCTTCAAAGCTCAACTAAAATGCTACTTCCTATACCAAACTTTGTATTTAATGCCTTCTTCACATATTGTCCATTTACTTGGTATATAATACATGTATGTTGTTTTCTTGATAGAATTTAATTTTCTTAAAGGCAGGGATCTGTTGGAATCCTTACTAACTGCTAAGTAATTAGAGTTGATCTAATCTTACAAGAAGTTGTTTTGGCCAGAACCTGAAACAAGGTACTAAGTAGAACTAATCAAGACAAGGCTTGTGTTCCCACCTTTACTCAAGGGAGTCCACACCTTAAAGCTCTTTGGGCCAGAGAGCACTATGGGAGAAAACCCATAATCCCATTCTCTCAGAAGGTTCACATATAAGGCGAGACAGCCATTCCAGAATACATTTTTTTCCTCTTGGCTGGCTGATCGCACTAGACTCGAGAGGAACGACTCTGCTACAGAGAACACTTTTGACGGATTTCAGTGGAGCTACACCAGAAGCCCTCTCTCCGCGGCAAGTTGGTGGCTGGGCTCCCCAGAAAGAGATAAGAGAGATCTTCCATCTCTGTTGGAGGCAGAAGAAAGCAGAGGCAGAGGCTGAAGGACAGAACCTTTGGATTTGGAGACATCCGAAGGGCTCTAAGCCTCTAAACCGGCTGTGCCCTGAGAAGAACAAACTCCAACATTTGAACTCTTAATAGGGATCTTTTTTGCTTTCCTTCTCCTGAATAGCTGAAATATGGTTTATATTAAATGGTTACTGAATGTTAAATGTTGAAATACAGGTGCCAGCTCTATGCAACCGAACACACAAGATGTTTTTAGTTGAAAAAAAAAAAAAGAAATGTCCTTCTTCCTAGTTAGAAACTCCTTGAGAAATATTGTTATTTTCTTTATATTTTTGGCTATAAAATCATATGGTTAGTGACAAGTCCCTTAGACAGTTTTAAATAAAAAGTAGTTTCATAGAAAGCACAGTTTGCATACATATAATGACTGATTTTGAAGCCGATAATAATAGACGAGTTCTCCTGATTGCTTAATGCTAGAAAGAATGAAAAGAGGTACAATTTCAAATAGTTAAAGGCAATAAAGAACTACATTAGTATATTTTGAGAAACATTACTCCATTTCCTTATGTGCTTATTCCCAATACTAAATGAAATCACATTAGTAACTAATCCCTTTCCTTTTATTCTATTAGTGATCCTAGAACCTTATCTGAAAATTTTACCCTCTTCATAGGTTTCCCAAAACTATTTCTAGAATAAGATTTGGACAAATTCTACATGCAGTCTATTTGTTTTTTTGTTTTTTTTAATCAAAAAAATATTCCAAGACCCAGGAGCTTTTGTTGTTGTTTGTCTTTTCAGTAGTGCCCAACTCTTTGTTAACCTATTTAGGGTTTTCTTGGCAAAGATACTAGAATGATTTGCCATTTCCCTCTCCACATCAGTTTTACAGATGAGGAAATGAAGGCAGAGTTAAGAAGGTTATTCACCCAGGTTCAGAAAGCTAATAAGATATTCCTGACTCCAAGTCCAAGGCTGTATCCACTAAGCCATCTTGCTGTCATTGCATCCCATCTAGCTGTCCTAAAGATCCAGTAGCATCAAAGAAAAAAAAAGCTCTGTAATGCCTAGATTCTTTTCCTGCAGTCCCTCAAAAAGCATTTGACATAATAAAGATGATAGAAAATTCTCAACTAAAACTCAAATGATCTATGTTTTCCAGTGACACAGTTTATAACTGCTCCATGTCTTCTTATCCTATACAAATCTCGAACAATTTCTGGCTGTAAATGATCCATAAATGGTCTGCCAATATGATAGAATCACTGAATCAGATAATTTGAGAGTTGAAAGGTATTTATGTGGCCATGTATTTCAACCCATAAGCAAAACAAATTCTCCACTATAACATAAACATGGTTCTTAGTTACTAAGAAAAAAAAAAGTGATTCTTTTCTATCCCAAGAGACATGTGCCTATTAGTGTCTGGAGGAGATGGAGAAAAAGTAGGAAATTTCTGAACCACATAAGAAATATAAAGTTAATTTTGTTTAAAGTGATAATCTCTTCTGGACTTCAAATATAACATGCAGCTTTTGCCATTTTCAACATTTATGAATTGCTTGAGTCAGATATTTTCATTTTGAAAGTAGAGAGCCAATAATTTTAGAAATATAAAGCTATTTATGTTGAAGTAAATTTTTATATCTGCCAATTTAAATGAAATGGGGTGGAAAGAGTTAATAAGGTGACCATTAAAGCTATAACTTTGAAAGGTGCTTGTACTCTGAAAACCATTTTCTTAATTATTTTAGATTAACACTTATGTCCATGAGAGAGAGGAGGAGGAAAGGAGTGAAGGGGGAAAAGGGGACACATAATCTGAAACCCTAGACAAGGGAACTGTCCTGGATTGAGATAACACTAAAGATTTTATTGCTGATGCATTATAAATTATTTCTATTATGATGGCCCTGTGGGTATTACATTGTCAATTCACTTTCACTATTACATCACTTAATGTTATTAACACACTTTGGGGTATAATATTACGGTTTTATCATGGAAACCTTAAACACTTAGATCCAAAGTAGTGAATCAAGTTATTATCCTTGCTGACCAAACCTGTTTTATTGTCATTTTATCACTCATAAAATCTAAGATTCAATTTGATTTAATAGTTAAGTAAAGCATTGGTCTACATATGTTTAAACTTCGTTGAAATATTAATATAAAGTAATACCAAGATGACTTCATTTTATTAAAGGTGAGGCAACTTAGAAAACCTGCATTAAGATATCTGTACTACTTAAGAAGGTTGACCTAACCTCCCTGTATTTCTGATTCATTGGCCTACTGATAATATCTTTTAGACCTTCTTTGGATATTCTTAATTGCAAAAACACATTTATTCATTTTCTGGAGGACATGTATTAGTCACCAACCAAAACTAAAGATAAATTTTCAAAAGGTAATGCCCCACCTTAAAACCAGATAAAATGAAAATCTACAATTTGTAGAATCTAGACTCAACAGTATATTTAAAACAAATAATCCATCAAAAGATATCAAAATGGAAACTGTATGACTAACAATAGACATGTATATAGAAGTACATATACAAAATCAACATCCCAATCTGAAAAATAAAATAAAATTAAAAGACAGAATGTTATAGAATACCATATCATGAAAGTTAAAATGTTACATGAAAACATTCAAGTACTAGATCTGTTTACTATATGTTGTAATATATTATATATATATATATATATGTATATATATATATATACATATATATATAAATATAATATTATAGGCTATTATAAATGGTTTGGGTTCCATTTTCCTCCTGGTTATATGCTGGCCCTGTGTCCCAACTTAGTCAGTTAAACATTCAGTATTATAGGCACATTAGAAAGACAAAAAGTTGCAGAAGAAATGACAATCCAAATTGATTGTTTCCTCATTTAAAAGTTTTCTTTATCAATAAAATATCAGATTGAATCTCTCTGAAACCCATGAGAGGTATCTAAACATAGTGTCTAGAGGGCTAGCCATTTTAGAATAAGAAAAATCCTGTTTCTAAGGCTGAGGTTAGCTTGATGACTCTAGACAAAACAATCTAGCTCTTATAGCATAGGCACTACTTTAAGATTGTATATTATAGAACATTTATAGATTAACATTTGTGGAGCGAATATCACTACCTGGTCTTCATTACAAAAAAAGGAATCCAAGATCACAGATTTAGAGCTGGAAAGCACTTTATAGGAGTCACCAAATACAATCCTCTCATTTCACAGATTAGGAAAATGAGATTCACAAAATTTAATGACCTAGAGTTACACAACAAACCCATGGTAGAGTTGGGAGTAGGACTCAAGTGTCTTGATTCCTAATTCAATACTCTTTACACTACAGAGTGTTATATATTAAGAAGATTGATATGCCAGCTGTATATAACAATAACTGACATTTAGAGCATTTGTTAAAGTTTGCAAAGTGCCTTACATATATATTACTTCATTTAAGCTTCACTATAACCTGAAGGTAAGTACTATTGCTCTTCTTACTAGTTGCATTTTTAAACATGAGGAAAGAGAACTACAGATAAATTAAGTGCATTATCTTTGGTATTACAGTTTACAAGTAGCAGAGGCTAAGTTAGAAACTTGTTCTTGATGTCAAGTCTTATATGGTACCTCCCCAAGGTTACTTTCAATAGTCTCAAAGGAAAAGAAGCAACAAAGATGGATTTTGTAATATTGTAGCCAAGAGAAGATGGAGTCTGATAAAGGTGATGGATATGGAAATGAGAGAGTATACCCGGAATCTGCAAATACAATAAATGTACGGTTTTCATATGAATGAATGCTGTGAGATGGCACCTTTCTAAAAATCATAGTCTAAAAGTCATTATTGAGAGTTAAAATTGCTAGTTGTTGTTGCAAAAGCAATATATTAGTAAATTATCTTGTTATAATCCAATAACAGATGAATGTTACTCTTTGCTAACCCATACAACATTCAGTGTCTTTGCTCATGGGTGGAAAATACTGCTTGTGTCAATGTTATGAATAAGGCTCTAATTGAACTACAATCCACTCATAGCATCTTTTTATTTTTCAGCACAAAATCACTATCAAATAGAGCCTTTTAAAAAACAACAGACTATATCATTCCCTTCAACTTCCAAAAAATCATAATTGAATTGAAAACCAGTCAAAAAACTAATGAACCAACTTAGCAAATATTAGATAATGGCAATACTATAATTACTTGGATGACATCAATGTTAAAACCCTGAAAGCATTCCAACTGTGTGAGCTTTCTCAGGAAACCTCTTCCACTAGAGAAATTTACATGAATTTCATGAATCAGACATTATGAACATTAAATCTTAAAGAAAAATCTTGACAGTCAGCTAGGAACCTAGATTATCAAGTAAGTAAAAGCCCAATAATATGGGTAAACCAGAAAATTCACTGAAATCGTCTGCAACCCTGATGTCACTCATGGAGATAGGTTTATTCAATGGGTTAGATTTTGTGTCAAAATTGACATTAGGACATGTAGTGCAATGGAAAAAGGATCAGATTTAGAGGTACATAGCTTGACTTCAAATCCTGGCTCCTCCACTAACCATATGTGTAGTCCTGGGCAAGTTATTTAACTTTTTCTGCACCTCAGCTTACTTCCCTATAAAAAGAAGAGGTTTAACTAAATGATTATAAAATCCCTTTCTCCTTGAAGTCTGTAATCTTAATTAATCTATAGAATATGCTATAATTTGAAGATACTGAGTGACTATCTAGTCTAATCATCTCATTTTGCAGTTGAGGAAAAATCAACTCAGAGAGGTAAAGGTATATTTAAAAGGCAACAGAGCTAGCTAATGGAGAAACAAAGCAGAGAACCTATATATCCTAATCCATGGTCCAGTATTCTTTCCATTATAATACACTTTACCATTTTTCTCTTCTGTCATTTAAACATCAAGAAATAATGGTGCTATCATTTGTAGGAGTAGCTAATTTTTTTTTTTCCAGAGAGAACTCAGATTCACAGAATTTCTGTGACAGTACAATTGTATAATCAAAAAAGTATCCTCTCTACAACATACCCTAGAAGTAGTCATCCAATCCAGCCTTTGGTTGAAGCTCTCCAATGGCCAGGAACATACTCTCTCCTGAGATTGTCCAGTGTATTATTGGTTAGCTCCAATTTTTATAAAGTTTTTTGCCCTTACATAGTGTTTACATCTGTATAATGTTTATCTGTTTCTTCCTGTTCTAGCCATTTGGTCAAGATGTCTAATCAATCTTCCATGTGACAACCTATAAAATATGCAAAGATGATTATTGTGTACCACCCTGTAATTTTTTCTTCTGTAAGTTGAACGTCCACAATTTCTTCACTTCATCCTCATCTAGTTTTAATGTGAGATCCTTTTCAATTCAGATTATTCTCCTTCATATCCTTTATAGCCCATTCATAAACTTCCTAAAACATTGTACTGAATCTTTTCAGATCAGGGCACAGAAAGGCAGAATATTCTAAACAAATTTATAAATTGCTAATGTTGAAGCCTTTGAGCATCTTCCAGGGAAAGGCTTAGGAACCTCTGATAAGTGTAATTCCATTTGATAATAATGTGGTAATCAAAAGGGATAAAATATGGTTTGAGGAAAGCTCTCTGAAGCAGAAAAGACCTAGGCTTGATTTGTATCTCTGCTACCTAACATATGTGTTTCTTAACCATTATATCCTCAATATTCTTATCCATAGAATGGGAGATTTGAGCAAGCTGGTCTCACAAGACTCTCCCAGATCTAATTTGATGAACCCATTAATTATCTCTACTTTATTCTAAATGGTCATGCCACAGTTCTTTATTGCTTCTTCCTTCCTTCCTTCTTCCCTTCATTTCCTTCCTTCTTTTCTTTCTTTCCTTTCTTTCTTTTTTCTTTTTTCTTCCTTCCTTCTTTCTTTCTTTTCATTATGATTTCTTTGTGATTCATGTTGAGAGGACTATTTCTAGTTCTAAATTTTGGCAGCTTGATTGGTAAGGCACTAAATAAATAGACCAATTTAGGCACAATTCTCATTTTTATTATTTTAGCTCAGCCTATCCATGATCAATTGACATTTTTTCCAATGGTTTACATTTGACTTTATTTGTGGGAGAAGTATTTTGTAAATGTGTTAATATAGTTCCTGGGCTTGCCTTGTTAGGTAGACACCCAAATATTTTATTTTATCACTAGTAAGTTTAAATGGAATTTCTCTTTCTATCTCTTCCTGATCAGCTTTGTCAGTCATATATAAAAATGATGATGGTTTGTGTGGGTTTCTTTTATATCCTGCAATTTTGTTAAAGCCGTTAATTATTTCCAGCAGGTTTTTGGATGGTTTTCTAGAATTCTCTAATTATATCATCATGTCATCTGCAAAGAGTGATAATTTTGTTTCCTTATTGGGTATTCTATTTCCTTTAAGGTCTTTTTATTTTCTTGTTGCTAAAGGTAACATTTCCTAGTATAATGTTGAATAACACTGGTGGTAATGGGCATTTCATTTCACCTCTGATATTATGGGAAATGCATCCTGATTCTCTCCATTATAAATAAAGCTAGCAGTTAGGTTATTTTTTAAAGATAGATGATTTTTATATTTTATTTTTATTAAAGCTTTTTAATTTTCAAAACATGTGCATGGTTAATTTTTCAACATTGACTCTTGCAAAATTTTGTGTTCCAACTTTTCCCCACCTTGCTCCCACCCCTAAATGACAAGTAATGCAATAATATATGCTAAACATGGTAAAACAATATATTTTAAATCCAATCTATGTATACATATTTATACAGTTATTGTGCTGCAAAAAAAAAGTCAAATCAAAAAGGAAAAGTGAGAAAGAAATCAAAATGCAAGCAAACAAAAACAAAAAGAGTGAAAATGCATGTTGTGATCTACACCCAGTTTCCACAGTCTTCTCTCCTGGCTTAAATGGCTCTCTTCATCACAAGATCATTGGAACTGGAATCCCATTTGGTTATTGTGTTATCTTGCTTAAATAAGTTGCTGTGATCTCTTTGCTACTGTTTCATTTAAATTTTTTACTTCAATATTCATTAGGGAGATTGGTCTGTAATTTTCTTTCTGTTTTGGCTCTACCTTGTTTAAGTATCAATACCATATTTGCATTAATATATTTTCAATTAGTTTTACTAAGCTCTCTTTTAATTTTATGACTTTGGTTCTGCATTTAATAGTGAAAAGTTATTGCTCCAGATAATTTTTGCTATGGATGATCCCTGCTTTCTTGTTTCATCCCTTCCAAATTTCTAGACAAAAATGAAATTTGCTTTTACTTTTTGAACATCAGAATTTTTAGAAGTTGTGGTGTAAACTGAAGGTTTACAAACTTCTGTGATAAAGCATATTGGGGATTTTCACAGCTGATGTTTATACTGAAAAATGGGTTGGTGAAGATGAACATTTTGGTTAGATCCCTATGTCTTTCTGATTCTACAGAAGCTTTTATTACTAGCTGTGTCAGACTCTCAATGTTGATCTTTTCAGAGAGCTTTTCATTATGTTAGATAGGAAAATAAATGCTGATGCTGTTACTAAAGAATCATACCTGCAAGAAAAAGAGAAAGCATCTCCAGAGCCCTGTACTCCCAAGTCCCCTGCACTTTACTGCTAATTTAAACCACAAGTCTATTGGATCAGAAAGGATGCTATTTCTCACTCCACATTTTCTATGGTAGTGTATACATGTGTTATAGTAGTCTCTTGAGTATGAACATATATGAAAGTAAATAAAACTAATTACATAAGCAATGGTGATGTACACATTGAACATTATTTCCAACTGTAGTTCTGCCAATATAGCTGGCGAAAAACTAAAACCAACCACACCCCAGAGAAATGATTTTCTCCCTCAGTGACAAGATAAAAAAATGTAAAATTTAACCAGTTGGACCCCTGTGTGATATTTTCTTTCATATAATTAAGCCTGATTCTAGCTCAGCATATTGTAACCATACATCCTAGATTTTCTGGGACAGTTCCAATTTCCAGAAAGGAAAATATACTTTTTAATAAGGTTTTGTAAAAGGGGTAATCTTTTCCAAACCACGTATCTTTTTTTTTATTTCTCAATTTATATAATATTGTCACTAAGTTCTGGGGATTTTATTCATGATATTTTAGAGTATTCTTTTATTAAAGTTTTTTTTTATTTTTAAAACATATGCATGGATAATTTTTGAAAATTGACTCTTGCAAAACCTTAGGTTCCAATTTTTCCCTGCCTTCCCCCCATCTCCTCCCCTAGATGTTAAGTAATCCAATATATGTTAAACATGGTAAATATATGTTAAATCCAATATATGCTTACAAAATATGCATACATATTTATACAATTATCTTCCTGCAAAAGAAAAATCAAATCAAAAAGGAAAAATGAGAAAGAAAAAATGTGAGGAAACAATAACAAAAAGCATGAAAATGCTATGTTATGATCTACACTAAGTTCTGACAGTTCTCTCTCTGGGTGTAGATGGCTCTCTTCATCACAAGAATCATCTCATTCTGAAAAAGAGCCACATCTGTCAAAATTAACTATCTTATAATCTTGTTGTCGCCATGTACAATAATCTCCTAGTTCTGCTCATTTCATTTAGCATCAGTTCCTGTAAGTCTCTCCAGGCCTCTCTGAAATCATCCTGCTGATCTTTTCTTATAACTATAATTTTTCATAACATTCATATACCATAATTTATTCAGCCATTCTCCAACTGATGGGCATTCACCCAGTTTCCAGTTTCTTGTCACTATAAAAAGGGCTGCCACAAACATTTTTGCACATGTGGGTCCCCTTTCTTCCTTTAAGGTTTCTTTGGGATATAAACAGAGTAGAAACCTTGCTGAATCAAAGGATATGCATATTTTGATAGCCTTTTGGGAGTAGTTCCCGATTGCTCTTCAGGATGGTTGGATCAGTTCACAAATCCATCAACAATATATTGGTATCCCAGTTTTCCCACATTCCTTCCAACATTCATCATTATCTTTTCATGTCATTTTAACCAATCTGAGAAATGTGAATTGGTATCTTAAAGTTGTCTTAATTTGCATTTCTCTGATGAATTCTGAAGTAGAGCACTCAAATTGTTTTTGAAGGAAAAAAAAAAGAGGACAGAGTGGTTATATGATTATCTAAAATTATACATCTAAATCAAAGATTCTTTTATGAATACTAAAAGATTATCAAATTTTCAGAAAGGTTCTGGAAAAAAATTCTAATTAATAAGTATATCTTTACTGTCAGCACATATCATATTTTCCTCACTTATAAAATTTATTTAGGTTAGATGTCTCTTATAGTCCCTTCCAGCATACGAATTATGGAACCAGTACCCCAATGGTAAATACATTGTATGTATTCAAGAAATACTTGTTGAGTGATTAAGGTAGCATTACATATTGGCATGGGCAGACAAGACCTTACCCAGCCTTTACTAATTTCCAGAAGAGGAAATTCTTTACTTAATGCTTAAATTCCATGATTTAAGATTATTTTTCCATGAAATATTTCTTTATATCTAACTTTGATTCATGTTATACTTATTTAAGCACAATTCTTCTTATTCTACCTTTAATAGAGATAGAGAAAAACTGAATTTTGTTAAATTGGTGAAGTTGAAAGAGCACTATGAATGGAATCCAGATCCATTCTGGATTCAATTCCTCTATTAATATTTAAATAATTGGGAGACCATGGACAAGTTACTTAACCTTTATAATACTCAGTTTCAATTTCCATAAAATGAGAATAACCATCTACAATATGGTACTGATAGGTTTGCTATGAGGTTTGATAGATATAACTCTTGAAATGTGATTTGTACATTTTAAAGCAATATATGTGTCAATTCTATTTTAGTTCTGCTGTTGCTGTTGCTACTTACTATAACTGTTATTATATTTTCATCATTTTCAATGGAGGTAAAATAAAAGCAATCCTGGGACGTCATTTTCATTCAATTATTCTTTACTTTTTAACGGTTGACAGATTATTGCACAGGTGGATAAAGTAACCATTTCTTATAATTTAATAAATGTATCAAGAATATAATATAATATATATATATATATATATATCTTCTGCCTTCTCATTGAAAACATTCTTTCTATAATTGTAAAAACAGATGAGATGATTCAGTGCCATACCAATCAAATTCCCAAGAAAACATTTTACAGAGCTAGAAAAAAAAAATGTTAACAAAGTTCATCTGGAAGAACAAAAGATAAAGAATTTCAAGGGAATAAATGGAAAAATGCAAATGAAGGTTAACTTATACTATACCAGACTTAATTATACCAGACATACAACTATAGTATAACACAATATTCATCAAAAGGATTTGGTACTAGTCATTCAATGGAATGGGTTAGGCTCTCAGAACAAAATAGTCTATATTTTGTATATAGATACAAATAGAAGAAAGCAATCTAATGTTTGACAAACCCAAAGACCTCAGCATTTGACCAAAAAACTGCTGGGAAAATTGGAAATTAATGGGGCAGAAACTAGGCATTGATCCAATGCTAACACTATATACCAAGAAAAGATTGAAATGGGTTTATTATTTAGACATAAAGATATTATATATCATATGATATATGTTTTATATATATATATGTATATATATATATATATATATATATATATATATATATATATATACATACATAAGTAAATTAGAAGATCAAAGGAGAGTTTATCTCTCTGATCTGTGGAGAAGGAAGGGATTTGTGGTGAAAGAACTGCAGTACATTATTGAAAATGGATAATTTTGATAAAATAAGTTAAAAAGTTTTTGTCCAAACAAAATCCATGCAGACAAGATTAGAAGGGAAGTAATAAACTGGGGGGAAATTTTTACATGCAAGAGTTCTGATAAAGGCCTCAAGTCTAAAATATAGAGAATTGAATCAAATTTATAAGAATTCAAGACATTCTACAATTGATAAATGGTCAAAGGATATGAACAATTTTCATATAAATAAATTGAAACCATTTCTAGTTATATGAAAAGGTGCTCTAAATCACTATTAATCAGAGAAATGAAAATTAAGACAACTCTGAGGTTAAGATGACAGCAAAAGATAATGATGAATGTTTGAGGGAATGTGTTAGAATCCTAGTGTTAACTCAATGGAATTGATACAATGCTTATTAGTTCACACATTAAAGCAAATCCTTACAAGGTGTTAAGTCACTAATATTGATAGAAACAATGCTTAAGTTAACACCTCTGAGAGTTTACACATTAGCTCACACATTAGTTTACATATTTGGGAGATTCCAGGGTTCAGTATGAGATATCCAAATTCACACCTCCTATAATCCCACTCTCAAAGGAGGAGTCAACCTTTGAGTTTACACTTTTAAAAGAGCATAAAAACAGCTGAGCTCAGTCAGGAGAATTCAGTTGAAAAAATTGAGAGGGGAGCATCAGTTGGAAATTGAGAAGCCATGAGTTGGAGTTGAGTTAGAGGCAGAAGCTGGAAAAGACAAAGGACAAGCTGCAAGAGCTCTTGGAATCAATCAGAGAGATAAGCCTCTAAGAAAATTAACTGGGCTATTTTGGAAGAAACAATAAAAGACTGTACTTTAATCCCTGGCTGTGTCTGAGGTGATTATTACTTTGAACCAAAACTAAGGCTGCCTCCAGAAACCTCCCCAAGAAACCTGCACCCAGAGAACGATCATATTATAAAAAAAGAAGAGAACACCACAAGAATGTGAGAAAACTGGGACACTAAAACATTGTTGGCAGAGTTATGAACTGTGTTATGAACTGCTCATTGTGGAAAACAATTTGGATCTATGTCCTAACAGCTATCAAATAGTGCATATATTTTGATCTAGGAGTGTTTCTACTGGTCTTATATCCCAAAGAGGTCATAAAGGAGAGAAAGGGATACACATGTGCAAAGATGTTTGTGGCACAAACAGAAGAACATTACACACCCCTTATTGTAGTGCTAAGAAAATGGAAAGTAAGTGGATGCTCATCAGTTGGAGAATGGCTGAATAAGTTATGGCATATAAACGATATGGAATATTATTGTTCTATAAGAAACAATCAGTAGGATGATTTCAGAAAAGCCTAGAGAGACTTACATGAACTGATGCTAAGTGAAATGAGCAGAACCACAAAATCATTGTATATGAAAACATCAAGATTATATAATGATCAATTATGATGTATATGCCTCTTTTCAACAATGAGATGATCCAGGACTGTTCCAATGATGTTGTGATGAAGAGAGCTATCTGTACCCAGAAAGAGGACTGTAGGAACTGAGTGTGGATCACAACATAGAATTTTCACTCTTTTTATTGTTGTTTGCATTGTGTTTTCTTTCTCATTTTTCTCCTTTTTGATCTGATTTTTCTTGTGCAGCTTGACAATTGTAGAAATGTGTATGGAAGAATTACACATATTTAAAATATACTGGGTTACTTGCAATCTAGGGGAAGTAATGAGGGGAAGGGAGGGAGAAAATTTTTTTGCAAGGGTGAATGGTCAACATTATTCATATATATGTTTTGAAAATAAAAAAGTTTTAATAAAAAACCATATGAGATGATAGGAAAAAAAAACTGATGGATTTCTTGAGTTCAGAAGTTCTGAGCTTCAGTGAACTGAGCCAATCAAATGTTTGTAATAAACTCAGCACTAATAAGATGAGAGGTCTGGAGCATGAGATCAACAGAAGAGCAAATTGGCTTAAGTCAGAAATGGAGATTAAAATTCTCCAGATGAATGTCTGCTGCACTTCCTGACAAGGTAAGGAAAAGAGACCAAGTCTCTAAATTAAATTAATGTATTATTTATTATTAATTAATCAAATTAAATAAATAAATAACCCTCCTGTAATTTCTGTTGGCAAAGAGCTAATGCTCGTTAGCTAAAATCTTTTTTAAAAAATATACAATAGTTGTAAAAAAAAATTACCCTGGCATGGATTCTGTCAATATAAAGTAATTATTAAATAAAAATTATAAAAAAATATACAATACACTTGACCCAGTTATAATAACATGTTTTTGTCAATATATTGTTGGTTGAGTTAATGTTGCTGTAATTATTATAATTATTACTATTATTATGGTCCATCAGGTACCTTTTTGGCCTACCTTTTGTTGGTCTTTGTAAAGAGGCATTCTTTAATTTAAAAAAATGTGCTCTCTTTCATTTGTACTCTTTCACCAGCTGGCAGCATATTAAGATAAAAAAAATAAGAAGAATAATCTTATTTAATTTTATCCCTATAATGAAAATTATCTCAAAGTTTCTGTACAAATCTCAAAATCTATGACTTCAATCCTACTTTTAGTAAAGAGTTGATAAGTTGAAATAAGGCTTCATACAAAAGATAAATTTGGGAATGATCATTCACTTTAAATTATTTGAATAGCAAACTCCTCAGTTGAAATTTAATTTAAAAAAGTAGTCTTTATATGTCTTTTTCCCAAGAAAAGCACAACTTTGCAAAGCAAGGCAATCCTGTTTCATGACTCTTTAGCCTTACTTCAGGATCTTCTGATTTATAAGTCATTTTTATGCTTATCCTCTGTATCTGTTATAAATTTCCATATACTAATCTAGATAATATTTAGGGAATTATCTTACAATGCACATAGGAACTACTTAAATATATATTCTACTATTAGAGTTTATTTTGAAATGGCTGAACAAATTTCTGATTTACTTTAATATTTAATTTCTATTTCACTTTGATTTGCTTAATTAAAATTTTCAATAGTAAATCAATTCTCATTCTATGATCAATCAACAATTTTTCATCAAATACTTACAATGTACCAGACACTAAGTGATAAGGATGCAAAGAAGAGCAGAAGCAGTTCCCATACTCAAAGAACTTTGGGGAAGACAAATCTAAATAAATCAGTACATGCAAGAGATATATAGAGCAAATGGAAAGATACCTCAAAAGGGAAAACATGAAGAGTTTTTTTTTGTGTTTTTTGTTTGTTTTTTTCATTAATGATTGCTTTTTTTTTATTTTTATTTAATGATTACTTTAAATTGACAACATTATCCCTTGCACTCGTTTCTTTTCCGACTTTTTTCCCCTCCCTCCCTCCACCCCCTCCCCTAGATGGCAAGCAGTCCTTTATATGTTGGATATGTTGCAGTATATCCTAGATACAATATATGTTTGCAGAACCGAACAGTTCTCTAGTTGCATAAGGAGAATTGGATTCAGAAGGTATAAATAACCCGGGAAGAAAAACAAAAATGCAGATAGTTCACATTCGTTTCCCAGTGTTCTTTCTTTGGGTGTAGCTGCTTTTGTCCGTCATTTATCAATTGAAATTCAGTTAGGTCTCTTTGTCAAAGAAATCCACTTCCATCAAAATATGTCCTCATACAATATCGTTGTCGAAGTGTATAGTGATCTCCTGGTTCTGCTCATTTCACTTAGCATCAGTTCATGTAAGTCTCGCCAGTCCTCTCTGTATTCATCCTGCTGGTCATTCCTTACAGAACAATAATATTCCATAACATTCATATACCACAATTTACCCAGCCATTCTCCAATTGATGGACATCCATTCATTTTCCAGTTTCTAGCCACTACAAATAGGGCTGCTACAAACATTTTGGCACATACAGGTCCCTTTCCCTTCTTTAGTATTTCTTTGGGATATAAGCCCAATAGAAACACTGCTGGGTCAAAGGGTATGCACAATTTGATAACTTTTTGGGCATAATTTCAGATTGCTCTCCAGAATGGTTGGATTTGTTCACAACTCCACCAACAATGCATTAGTGTCCCAGTTTTCCTGCATCCTTTTCAACATTCATCATTATTTTTTCCTGTCATCTTAGCCAATCTGACAGGTGTGTAGTGGTATCTCAGAGTTGTCTTAATTTGCATTTCTCTGATCAATAATGATTTGGAACACTCTTTCATATGAGTGGTAATAGTTTCAATTTCATCCTCTGAAAATTGTCTGCTCATATCCTTTGACCATTTATCAATTGGAGAATGGCTTGATTTCTTATAAATTTGAGTCAGTTCTCTATATATTTTAGAAATGAGGCCTTTATCAGAACCTTTAACTGTGAAAATGTTTTCCCAGTTTGTTGCTTCCCTTCTAATCTTGTTTGCATTAGTTTTGTTTGTACAAAGACTTTTTAATTGTATATAATCAAAATTTTCTATTTTATGATCGGTAACAGTTTCTAGTGCATCTTTGGTCACAAATTTCTTTCTCCTCCATAAGTCTGAAAGATAAACGATCCTATGTTCCTCTAATTTATTTATAATCTCGTTCTTTATGCCTAGGTCATGGACCCATTTTGATCTTATCTTGGTATATGGTGTTAAGTGTGGGTCCATGCCTAATTTCTGCCATACTAATTTCCAATTATCCCAGCAGTTTTTATCAAATAATGAATTCTTTTCCCAGAAGTTAGCGGCTTTGGGTTTGTCAAACACTAGATTGCTATAGTTGACTATTCTGTCTTGTGAACCTAACCTTTTCCACTGATCCACTAATCTATTTCTTAGCCAATACCAAATGGTTTTGGTGATTGCTGCTTTATAATATAATTTTAGATCAGGTACAGCTAGGCCACCTTCATTTGATTTTTTTTTTCATTAATTCCCTTGAGATTCTCGACTTTTTATTGTTCCATATGAATTTTGTTGTTATTTTTTCTAGATCATTGAAATATTTTCTTGGAAGTCTTATTGGTATAGCACTAAATAAATAGATTAGTTTAGGGAGTATTGTCATCTTTATTATGTTCGCTCGGCCTATCCAAGAGCACTTAATATTTTTCCAATTATTTAAGTCTGACTTTATTTGTGTGGAGACTTTTTTATAATTTTGCTCATATAATTCCTGACTTTCCTTTGGTAGATAGATTCCCAAATATTTTATGGTATCAACAGTTATTCTGAATGGAATTTCTCTTTGTATCTCTTGCTGTTGTTTTTTGTTGGAGATGTATAAAAATGCTGAGGATTTATGGGGATTTATTTTGTAGCCAGCTACTTTGCTAAAATTATGAATTATTACTAATAGCTTTTAGTAGAATCTCTGGGGTTCTCTAGGTATACCATCATATCATCTGCAAAGAGTGATAGTTTGGTTTCCTCATTGCCTACTCTAATTCCTTTAATATCTTTCTCGACTCTTATTGCTGAGGCTAGTGTTTCTAATACGATATTAAATAATAATGGTGATAGAGGGCAACCTTGCTTCACTCCAGATCTTACTGGGAAAGGTTCCAGTTTTTCCCCATTGCATATGATGCTTACTGAAGGTTTTAAATATATGCTCTTATTTTAAGGAAAAGTCCTTTAATTCCTATGTTCTCAAGTGTTTTTATTAGGAATGGATGTTGGATTTTATCAAATGCTTTTTCTGTATCTATTGAGATGATCATATGGTTTTTGTTTGTTTGGTTATTGATATAGTCAATTATGTTAATAGTTTTCCTAATATTGAACCAGCCCTGCATTCCTGGTATAAATCCTACTTGGTCATAGTGTATTATCCTGGGGATGATTTTCTGTAATCTTTTTGCTAATATTTTATTTAAGATTTTAGCATCAATATTCATTAGGGAGATTGGTCTATAATTTTCTTTCTCTGTTTTCAGCCTACCTGGTTTAGGTATCAGTACCATGTCTGTGTCATAAAAGGAGTTTGGTAGGACTCCTTCAATCCCTACTTTTTCAAATAGTTTATTTAGCATTGGAGTTAATTGATCTTTAAATGTTTGATAGAATTCAGATGTAAATCCATCTGGTCCTAGGGATTTTTTCTTAGGGAGTTGATTGATAGTTTGTTCTATTTCTTTTTCTGAGATGGGAGTGTTTAGGATATTTACCTCTTCCTCTGTTAGTTTAGGCAAGCTATATTTTTGGAGGTATTCTTCTATTTCATTTAAGTTGTCGAATTTATTGGCGTAAAGTTGGGCAAAGTAACTCCTAATTATTGCTCTAATTTCCTCTTCGTTAGTGGTGAGTTCTCCCTTTTCATTTTTAAGACTAACAATTTGATTTTCCTCTTTCCTTTTTTTAAATCAGATTTACTAAGGGTTTGTCTATTTTGTTGGTTTTTTCATAGAACCAACTCTAAGTTTTATTAATTAATTCAATAGTTTTTTTACTTTCAATTTTATTGATCTCTCCTTTTATTTTTAGAATTTCAAGTTTAGTGTTTAACTGGGGGTTTTTAATTTGTTCCTTTTCTAGCATTTTTAGTTGCAAGCCCAATTCATTGATCTTCTCTTTCTCTATTTTATACAAATAGGCCTCTAGAGATATGAGATTTCCCCTTATTACCGCTTTGGTTGCATCCCATACATTTTGGTATGATGTCTCATTATTATTGTTTTCTTGGATGAAGTTATTAATTATGTCTATAATTTGCTGTTTCACCCAATCATTCTTTAGTATGAGATTATTTAGTTTCCAATTATTTTTTGGTCTACTTTCCCGTGGCTTTTTATTGAATGTAATTTTCAATGCATCGTGGTCTGAAAAGGATGCATTCACTATTTCTGCCTTACTGCATTTGAGTTTGAGGTTTTTATGTCCTAATATATGGTCAATTTTTGTATAAGTTCCATGAACTGCTGAAAAGAAAGTGTACTCCTTTCTGTCCCCATTACATTTTCTCCAGAGATCTATCATATCTAATTTTTCTAGTATTTTATTTATCTCTTTGACTTCTTTCTTATTTATTTTGTGGTTTGATTTATCTAATTCTGAGAGTGCAAGGTTGAGATCTCCCACTATTATAGTTTTACTGTCTATTTCTTCTTGCAGCTCTTAATTTCTCTTTTAAGAATTTAGGTGCTACACCACTTGGTGCATATATGTTTAATATAGATACTGCTTCATTATTTATTCTACCCTTTAGCAAGATATAGTGCACTTCCTTATTTCTTTTGATTAGATCAATTTTTGCTTTAGCTTGATCTGAGATCAGGATGGCTACCCCTGCTTTTTTGACTTCACCTGAAGCATAGTAGATTTTGTTCCAACCTTTTACTTTTAACCTGCATGTATCTCCCCATTTCAGGTGTGTTTCCTGTAAACAACATATTGTAGGATTCTGGCTTTTAATCCATTCTGCTAACCACTTCCTCTTTATGGAGGAGTTTACCCCGTTCACATTTATGGTTAAAATGACCATTTCTGTATTACTTGCCATCTTGTTAACCCCGGTTTATGCTTATCTCCCTTCTTACCCCCTACCCCCCTTCCCAGTATTAAGCTTGTGAGCACCACTTGCTTCTCACAGCCCTCCCTTTTTTAGTATCCCTCCCCCCCTTAGAGTTCCTCCCCCTATCTTACCCCTTTCCTTCCCAGTTACCGTATTCCCTTCCACTTAGCTTATTCCTTCCCTTTTCACTTTTCCCTTCTCACTTTTCAATGAGGTGGGAGAAGTTTCACCATAGATTGAATATGTCTAAAATTTTTCTCTTAAAGCCAATTCTGAAAGCAGTAAAATACTCACTATATTCATCCCTCTCCATTCTTTCTCTCAGATATAATAGGTTTTCTTTGCCTCTTCATGAAATGTAGTACCCCCACTTTCCCCTTTTTCTGGTACAATGTCCTTTCCACATCTAGTTTCTAGAACAAGGTATATATGTATTCTTTATACATCTGTATAACTGAAATATAGTTCTCAAGATTAATCTTTACCTTTTTAGATTTCTCTTGAGTTCTGTACTTGTAGATCAAATTTTTTGTTAAGTTCTGGCTTTTGCATCAAAAACAGGTGAAATTCACTTACTTCGTTGAATGTCCATCTTCTTCCCTGGAAAAAGATGCTTAATCTCGCTGGGTAAGTTATTTTTGGTTGCATCCCAAGTTCCTTAGCCTTTTGGAATATCATATTCCAGGCCCTTCGATCCTTTAATGTGGATGCTGCCAGATCCTGGGTGATCCTTATTATGGCTCCTCAATACTTGAATTGGGTTTTTCTAGCTGCTTGCAGTATTTTTTCCTTCATCTTAGGGTTCTGGCATTTGGCTACTATATTTCTTGGTGTTTTGATTTTAGGATCCCTTTCAGTAGGGGATCGATGAATTCTTTCAATGTCTATTTTACCCTCTGTTTCTAAGACTTCTGGGCAGTTCTCTTTGGTAATTTCCTGGAAAATAGTGTCCAGGCTCTTTTTTTCATCATACTTTTCTGGGAGTCCGATGATTCTCAGGTTGTCTCTCCTGGATCTGTTTTCCAGGTCTGTTGTCTTCCCCAGAAGGTATTTCACATTCTTTTCCATTGTTTGATTTTTTTGGATTTGCTTGACTGATTCTTCTTGTCTCCTCGAGTCATTCAATTCCAATTGTTCGACCCTGATTTTCAGTGAAGTATTTTCTTCACTCACTTTTTAAAGTTCTTTTTCTAATTGTCCAAATGAGTTCTTTTGTTCTGTAGAATTTTTTTCCATTTTGCCAATTTTGTTTTCCAGTTCACCAATCCTATTTTTCAAGGATTTGGTTTCTTTAACTGACTTCTCCAGGCTCTTTTGCCAAGCCTCCCTCTCCTTTTGCCAAGCCTCCCTCTCCTTTTCCCATTTTTCTTCTAGCTCCCTTGTGAGAGCCTTTTTCATTTCCTCCATGAGATTCATCTGTGCTGAGGAACAGATGATCTCCTCCTTTGGGGATTCACCTGGCGACTGTTTGTTTTTAGTCTCCTCAGGATTTGGAGTCTGCTCTTTATCTGTATAGAAGCTGTCAAGGGTTAAAGTCTTTTTCAGTTTCTTGCTCATTCTGTCTAATAATCAAAGACAAACTATCAAAGAAACAGAAGAAAAAAACCCTTGAATGGAAGCTGCTTTCTTTGGGGGAGGGGCAGGGTAGCCGTGAGGCACGGGTCCTACTGTGCTGCGCCTGAGCTCTGAGATCCGAGAGCGTGCTGAGACACTGTGGGGGAGGGGTGGCCAGGTCCCAAGAGACTCCAGCTGTTTGGGGTTGTATTCTTCACCCCCGGTGTTTTTAGATTCTCCGCTGGGCTGCTGACTTGCTGCCGGAGCAAAGTATCTAATCCTGTAGCAAAGCTCTCCCCGCAGAGACACCTGCGATCACGCCCCACCCCCTCTCCGCTCTGCTTGGCTCTGAGCCGCCTTCCCGTGCTCTTGCTGCCACTGCTGTCCGCAGCTTGCTTCCAATCTAATAACCATCCCCGCCCTTGCACAAAAACAGACCTTTCTTGACGAGTCTCAAGGATGGTTTCTCTTGGTAACTAATTGTATGTTTTTTTTCAGTCGAGCATTAATTCAGAGGCATGAAATGAAATGGATAGTGAGAGAAAAACGTGGAGGTTACACAGCAGTGTGCCTCCTCTCTGCCATCTTGGCCGGAAGTCAGTATTCTTTATTCATGTTATTTTATATGGATTGGACTTGATCATCTTGATGCCCAAATTTTATGATTTTATGACTGAAGTTTTACTCATAAAACAGAATTTCACTAAAAGCACAACTTGTTTTTGGATTCATATACCCATCACCTAGTACACACAATATTTGTATATGGCATGTCCTTAGCAAGTTTCTTTTTTATCTCTTTTCTAATGATTTGTTTATAAAGTTTTTTTTTTTAATTTCAAAACTTATGCACACATAATTTGAAAACATTAACATTTGCATAGCCTTCTGTTTCAGATTTACTCCTCCTTCCCCCCACCCCCTCCTCTAGATGGCAGGCAATCCAGTGTATGTTAAACATGTTAAAATATATGTTAAATCCAATATGTATAAACATGTTTATACAATTCTCTTGCTGTACAAGAAAAACCAGATCATAAAAAGAAAGTAAATGAGTGAGAAAATAAAATGTAAGCAAACAATAACAAAAAACGTAAGAATGTCATGCTGTGATCCACATTCAGTTCCTGTTAGGATTCTTACAAATTGCTAAGTCAGTTGTCTAATTTTAGCATCGTGCTTAGCAGTTCTCTAATTCAGAATTCACACCTTTCACATCTTTAAGAGTTCACATTAGTTCACTCATTAGTGTTCAAGATTCACAAGTCACAGTTCCCACAATCCCACTCTTGGAGGAGGAGTCAACCTTTGAGTTCACACCTCTAAAAGATCATATAAAAGGGCAAGCTCACTAGAAGCTCTTGGAGCCTTAGCCAAGAGTCAGTTGGGGAGATTGAAAAGCCAGGATTCAGAGAGAGAGCAAGAGGCTGAAGCTGGCAGAGGCAAAGGACTAGCAACAAGGGCTCTTGGAACCAAGGAGAGAGATAGGCCTCTAAGAAAGCTAACCAGGCTATTTTGGAAGAGATAATAAAAGACTGGATTTTAACTCCTGGCTGCATTTGAGGTGATTATTACTCTGAACTGAAACTAAGGCTGCCTCCAGAAGTCCCCCAAGAGACCTGCTCCCAGAGAACATTATATTTTTAGAGACGAGAACACTATAAGACCCCACAGTTCTCTCTATGGGTATAGATGGTTTTCCTCATCACAATATCATTGAAAGTGGCATCAATTATCTATTGTTGGAAAGAGTCACATTCATCAGAATTGATGGTCATATAATATTGGTGTTTCCATATAATAATGATCTCCTGGTTCTGCTCATTTCACTTAATATCAGTTCATGTAAGTATCTCCAGCCCTCTCTAAAATGATCCTCCTGAACATTTCTTATAGGGCAATAATATTCCATAACATTCATATACTATAACTTATTCAGCCATTCTCCAACTTACGGGCATCCACTCAATTTCCAGTTTCTTGCCACTACAAAGAGGGTTGCCACAAACATTTTTGCACATGTGGGAACCATTGTCTTCTTTATTATCTCTTTGGGCTACAGCCCCAGTAGAAACACTGCAGAGTCAAAGGATAAGCACAGTTTGATAATTTTTGGGCCATAGCTCCAGATTGCTCTCCAGAATGGCTGGATTCATTCACAGTTCCACCAACAATATATTAGTATCCCAGTTTTCCCACATCCCCTCCAACATCTGTCCTTGTCTTTTCCTGTCATCTTAACCAATCTGAGAGGTGTGTAGTGGTATCTCAGAGTTGAATTAATTTGCATTTCTTTGATTATGATGATTTAAACCACCTTTTTATATATTTAGAAATAATTATAATTTTGTCATCTGAAAATTGTCTGTTCATATCCTTTAGCCATTTGTTAATTGGAGAATAGATTGGATTCTTGTTAATTTGAGTCAATTCTCTATATATTTTAGAGATGAGTCCTTTATCAGAACCCTTAAATGTAAAAAATTATTTCCCAATTTATTGCTTCCCTTCAGATTTTATGTGCATTTATTTTGTTTGTACAAAAACTTTTTAAGTTAAGAAATCAAAATTAACTATCTGGTCTTCACTTTTGTGTTCCATTTATTCTTTAAACACAAATTCCTTCTTTCTCCACAGATCTGAGAAATAAACTACCCTATGTTCTTCTAACTTGCTTATAATATCACTTTTTATGTCCAAACCATGAACCCATCCAGACCTTTTCTTGTTTTGTGGTATTAGATGTGGGTCAAGCTCTAATTTCTTCTATACTAGTTTCCAATTTTCCCAACAGTTTTTGTCAAATATTGAGTTTTTATCCCAAAAGCTAGGGTCTTTGGAATTGTCAAATACTAGATTACTATAGTTATTGACTGTTTTATCCTGTGATCCTAAACTATTTCACTGATCGACTACTCTATTTCTTATCCAGTATCAAATAAATGGTTTTGAAGACCTCTGCTTTATAATAGTTTTAAGTCTGGCACAGCTAGGCCACCTTCATTAGTATTTTTTCATTAATTAATTAATTCAATAATTAATTGAAATTTTTGACCTTCTGTTCTTTCATATGAAATTTGTTACTAATCTGTAAAATAATTTCTTGGAAGTTTAATTGGTATGACCCTAAATAATAAGATTAAATTAGGCAGTATTGTCATGTTTATTATATTAGCTTGGCTTATCCATGGGTACCTGATACTTTCCATCTGATTAAATCTGACTTTATTTGTGTGGAAAGGGTTTTGTAGTTGTGTTCATATAGTTCCTCACTTTCCTTTGGCAGACAAATTTCCAAATATTTTATATTATTCACAGTTATTTTTAATGGAATTTCTTTTTATATCTCTTGCTGCTTAACTTTGTTGGTAATATATATAAAAATTCTGATGATTTATGTGGATTTATTTTGTATCCTACAATTTTGCTAAACTTGTGAATTGTTTCCAGTAGTTTTTTTTTTTTTTTTAGTTAATTCTTTAGGATTCTCTAAGTATAACATCCTATCATCTGCAAAGAGTGATAGTTTGGTTTCCTCATGCTCTACTCTAATTCCTTTAATCTCTTTTTCTTCTCTTATTGCCAAAGCTAACATGTCTAATAAAATGGTGATAGTGGGCAGCCTTTTTTTTTTTTAACTTCTGATCTTTTTGGGAATGATTCTAGTTTGTCTTCATTATATATGATGGTTGCTAATGGTTTTAAATAGATGTTACAGAACATTTTAAGGAAAAGTTCATTTATTCCTATAGTCTCTAGTGTTTTTAATAGGAATGGGTCTTGGATTTTATCAAATGCTTTTTCTGCATCTATTGAGATAATCATATGATTTTTGTTAGTTTGGTTATTGATATAGTCAACAATGCTAATAGTTTTCCTAATATTGAACCAGCACTGCATTCCTGGCATAAATCCTACTTGATCATGGTACATTATCTTGGGGATGATTTTCTGTAATCTTATTGCTAATATTTTATGTAAGATTTTTGCATCAATAATCATTAGGGAAATTGGTCTATGGATTTCTTTCTGTTTTCACCCTAGCTGGTTTGGCAATCAGCACAATATCTGTGTCATAAAAGGAATTTGGCAGGCTTCCTTCTTTCCCTAATTTTTTTCAAATAGTTTTTATAGTATTGAAATTAATTGTTCTTTAAATGTTTGGTAGAATTCATATGTAAATCCATCTGATCCTGGTGATTTTTTTTAGGGAATTGATTAATAGCTTATTCTATGTTTGTTTTGTTTTTTTTTTTCCCTAAATGGAACTATTTAAGTAATGTATTTCTTCTGTTATTAAGAGCAATCTATATTTTTGTAGGTATTCCTCCATTTCACTTAGGTTATTACATTTATTTGCTGAAAGTTGAGCAAAGTAACTTCTAATTATTGTACTAATTTCCTTTTTATTGATGGAAAGTTCTCCCTTTTCATTTTTGAGATTAAGTTTGATTTTCTTCTTTCCTTTTTCTAAGCAAATTAACTAAAAGTTTATCTATTTTCTTGTTTTGTCATGAAACCAACTATTACTTTTATTTATTTATTCATTTTTTATTTTCAATTTTATTACTCTCTCTTTTTATTTTTAGAATTCCAAGTTTGTGATTTGATTAGGGGTTTTTAATTTGTTCTTTTGCTAGCTTTTTTCATTTCAAGCCAATTCCCTGACCTTCTCTTTCTCAATTTTATGCAAGTAAGTATCTAGAGATATATAATTTCCCCCTGTTACTGCTTTGCCTTCATCCCACAAATTTTGGTATGCTGTCTCATTGTTGTCATTCTCCTGGATGAAATTATTGTGTCTACAATTTGCTATTTCACATATTCATTCTTTTTTTAAATTAATTATTTATTTGTTTGTTTTTTTAATAACTTTTTATTGATAGAACGCATGCCAGGGTAATTTTTTACAGCATTATCCCTTGCATTCACTTCTGTTCCGATTTTTCCCCTCCCTCCCTCCACCCCTTCCCCCAGATGGCAAGCAGTCCTTTACATGTTGAATGGGTTGCAGTATATCCTAAATACAACACATGTGTGCAGAACCGAACAGTTTTCTTGTTGCACAGGGAGAATTGAATTCAGAAGGTATAAATAACCCGGGAAGAAAAACAAAAATGCAAGCAGTTTATATTCATTTCCCAGTGTTCTTTCTCTGGGTGTAGCTGCTTCTGTCCATCTTTGATCAATTAAGGCTCTCTTTATTGAAGAGATCCACTTCCATCAGAATACATCCTCAAACAGTATGTCTCCTGGTTCTGCTCATTTCACTCAGCATCAGTTCATGTAAGTCTTGCCAGTCCTCTCTGTATTCATCCTGCTGGTCATTCCTTACAGAACAATAATATCCCATAACATTCATATACCACAATTTACTCAACCATTCTCCAATTGATGGACATCCTTTCATTTTCCAGCTTCTAGCCACTACAAACAGGGCTGCCACAAACATTTTGGCACATACAGGTCCCTTTCCTTTCTTTAGTATCTCTTTGGGGTATAAGCCCAGTAGAAACACTGCTGAATCAAAGGGTATGCACAGTTTGATAACTTTTTGAGCATAGTTCCAAATTGCTCTTCAGAATGGCTGGATGTTCACAATTCCACCAACAATGTATGTGTCCCTGTTTTCCCACATCCCCTCCAACATTCCCCATTATCTTTCCCTGTCATTCTAGCCAATCTGACAGGTGTGTAGTGGTATCTCAGAGTTGTCTTAATTTGCATTTCTCTGATTAATAATCACATATTCATTCTTTAAGAATAGATTAATTAATGTCCAATTAACCTTTGATCTATTTTCTCTTCCTCTTATACCCCATGTCATTTTAATTGCATAATGATCTAAAAATACATTTACTATTTCTGCTTTTCTGTATTTGATTTTTAGGGGTTTATGCCCTAATATACGGTCAAGTATTGTATAAGTTCCATGAACTGCTAAGAAAAAAGTAAGCTTCTTTCTGTCTCCATTCAATTTTCTCCAAAGATCTATCATACCTAACTTTTTGTTTACCTCATTAACTTCTTTCTTATTTATTTTGTGGTTCAATTTATCTAGTTCCAAGACAGCAAGATTGAGATCCTCCACTATTAAAATTTTTTCTTTCTATTTCTTCTTGCATCTCTCTTAATTTCTTCTCTAGAATTTGGATGCTATAACACTTGGTACATCTATGTTTAGTATTGATAATGCTTCATTATGCCCTTTAGTAAAATATAGTTTCCTTTCTTGTCTCTTTTAATTATATCTATCTTTGCTTTTACTTGATTTGAGATCAGGATTCCTACCCCTGCTTTTTTTTTTTTTTTTTTTTTTTTTACTTCAGCTGAAGCATAGTAGATTCTGCTCCAGCCTTTTACTTTCACTCTCTATGTATCACTATGCTTTAAATGTTTTTCTTTTAAGCAACATATTGTAGGAATCTGGCTTTTAAACCAGTCTGCCATCCACTTCTGTTTCATGGGGGAATTCACCCTATTCATATTCCCAGTTAATATAATTAATTCTGTATTTCCTGCCATCTTATTTACTCTGTTATGCTTTCTTTTTCATTTCCTCCTTCCCTCCTCCCCAGTATTTTGCTTTTAATGACCAACTCCCTCACCCAGCCTTTCCTCTTTAGAGCTCCTCCCACTTTTTATATCTTTCCCCCTAATACTTTTGTTTTCCCTCGTCTATTAGTCTTTCCTTTTCTTTTCCTCTTTTCCCTCCCACTTCCCTATAAGATGAGCCAATTTTCTCTGTGAAATTAAATATGTCTGATATTCTCTGTCTGAGCCAAATCTGATGAGAGTAAGATCCACACAATGCTCATCCTCCTCCCTTCTTTTCCTCAAATATAATAGGTCTCCTTTGCCTCTTCATGAGATGTAATTTCCCTTATTTTACCTTCTTTTTCCTCTTTTTCAAGTGTGATCCCCTTTCTATCTTTAGTTTCTTTTTCACATTATCAAAATAAAATCAAATTATACCCACACTCTCTAAGAATAACTATAACAGAATTATAGTTCTCAAGAGTTCTTTTTTTTACCTTTATTTGTTTTTCTTGAGTTCTGTATTTGGAGATCAAATTTTTTGTTCAGTTCTGGTCTTTTCATTAGAAATAGATGATATTCATCTATATCATTGAATGTTCATCTGAAAGGTAATGCTCATTTTAGCTTGATAGCTTATTCTTGACTGTAATCCAAGTTCCTTTGCCTTTCAGAATATCAGATTCCACGCCCTTCTATCCTTTAAGGTGTAAGCTGCTAGGTCCTGGGTAATTCTGATTGTGGTTCCTTGGTATATAAATTTTTTTTTTCCTGGCTGCTTGCAATATTTTTTCCTTGCTGCAATAGTTCTTAAATTTAGCCACAGTATTCCTTGGAGATTTAATTTTGAGGGTCTCTTTCAGGAGATGATCTGTGAGTTCTTTCAATGGCTATTTAACCTTCTGCTTCTTAAATGTCAGGGTAGTTTTCCTCTATGATTTCATGTAAGATAATGTCTAGGTTCTTTTTTGTTTTTTTCATCATGGCTTTAAGGAAGTCCAATAATCCTTAGATTATCTCTCCTAGATCTATTTTCCAGGTCAGTAGTTTTTCCTAGGAGGTATTTAATATTTTCTTCTATTTTTTTTTCCATTTTTCTTTGACTTATTCTAGAACTCTTATTGAGTCATTCACTTCTATTTTTCAATTCGAATTTTTAGTATATTGTTTTCTTCAGTTACCTTTTTAGCTCTTTTTGTGTAATTGTCCAATTGTTTTGTTCATTGCATTTTTTCCCATTTCAAAAATTTTGTTTTTCATGAATTAGTATCTTTTTCATATCTATCTTGTAGGCCATTATATGATTTTTCCATTACTTCTTGCAATTATCTCATTTCCTTTTCCCTTTGTTTTCTACCTCTCTTTTAAGATCCTTTATACAATCTTCCAAGAAGGCCTTGTGAAATGGGGACCAGCTTATATCTCCCTTTGGGGCTTCATCTTGGGTTGTTTTGCCTTTAGGGATCTCAGGATAAAGCTGTCTATAGTGAGAGTTCTTTTGGTTTTTTGTTTTGTTTTGTTTTTTACTCATTTTAGGGCTTGATGTTTGCTTAATGCAAAGGAACCACAGTTGCTTTAATTTGCCCTGGGGCACTTTGGCTGATTGATTTGTGGTGCTGGGTAATTGCAGCTAGGTCCCAGGTTCTTCTGGAGTTCAGAGGCTCACAATTTGCTTTTTGTAGCAAATCTGCCAAACCACCTGCTTGCAACCAGAACAGAGTGGCCTAAGAGGCTCACTGAAGATTCTCAGGGATGTGGAAGCTACAGAGCTCTGACTCCTCACTTATGACCAAAGAAGAACTAGAGATCCCTGTGTGGCAGTCTGACCTCTGTAGACTATTCCCTGCCCATTTGAAACAGACCTGTTCAGAAGTTCTTCCAAGGTATATTCTTCTGGGAATGTGTTATACTTCAAATATTTGTGTGTTGTTTGACTCCAAAACCAGATTAGAGGTTTAATCTGATGCTATTGGTTTGAATGAAAGTCAAAGGAGGCCACAGAAAGTTGTATCTGCTCTCTGCCATCTTGGCTCTGTCCCCTTAGTAAAATTCTACTGAAAGGCAACAAAGTGAGTGCCCTGCAAAGAACCCTGCTGTGTAGATTAGCGACTGCCCTGGGACTAGAGACTGAGCAGTGAAAGTGTCACTACCCAAAGCCAAAGCCTGCAGTGAGGCTGTGGGTATTGGCAGTCACCCAGGGAATAGTCGGGCAGACTGGAAGTGTCTCTGCCCAGTGAAGCACAATTGCACTGCAGAAGTTCTATTGCCCCAGGCCAAACCCCCCACTGTGCAGATTAGAGGCTGCCTGCTATAGCCCTGTGCTACAGAATGCTGCTGCCCAGCTGTGCTGTAGTGTGTGCTGAGTCACTTCCAGTTTTGGGTGGGTATAGGCAGATCTTGTTAGGTTCTGGTGTTTTAAGAGTATCCTCTACTTTTGGCTTTAATTTCTCTTCTGATCTGCTTTGTAATCAAGGCAGAGCAGTCAGCCTATGAAAGAGTGGTCTCTATAACTTTTCTAGCCACAGAGGCCACCCCCACCCTGATCTGCTCTGGATGCTAGTCTCTCCTATCTCCCTGCTTGTGCTGATCTGTTTTGGCCCCTGGACAAACCTTTCCTGGTGATCTTCCAGATTATCTTCAGCTTGTGAGTTGTTGTACTTCTAATCTTCATGAGGTTGAATTTAATAATTGGTCATGAGGGTATGAGAGGAACTTAGAAAGTCATGTGTGCCTTCTTTGCCATCTGGCTCCACCCCCTCTTTCAATAATGATGACATTTTGATGATACTTTGCACAGTTCCATCTCACTTCGATCCAACTCACTTTCAAGTTAAGACATCAAGGTATCATCCCCCTGAAATTATTGGTCCTTTGAGAATAAACAACAAACAACAAAAACAATTAAATGGGACATTATTCATTCCCTATTATACGCAAAGTACTAGAGATGTAGCAATGTTATTATAAGAGAAAATATGAATATACTTAAGAAAAATTTGAAACATACAGCACTGTATATACATAAGGCAAAGATATTATTTGTATGTAATAGATACTTATATGTATAGAATGTCTTATTCAATCTAATCAATGAACAGAGTATAAATGCATATCTTATATTTTCATTCTACCAAATAATTTTGTATTTACTTTGTTTGAAATACTCAACTATGGTCAGTGGATGTTTAAGTCAAAATGTTCTTTGGAAGCTCACAGATTAATTCATATGCAAATTCAACTGACAATAATAAAGAATCTACATATAATCAAAAAATTAATGGTTTTTATGTACAAGGCAATATTCCAGACATTTTAATACAAAGATAGACAGACAGACAGACACACACACACAAACACACACACACAAACACACACACACACATATGCTTCTACTTTCAGGGCATTTACTTTTTTATAGGAAGCAAAAGGCAATATGTGCATAGATAAGAAACTACCCAATATTTGCATAATAACTTCAAGAGTAATACTTCTAATTAAGGAAAAACACCTAAATCTTTATGAGGTAATATTTGAGGAATATTTTGAAGGGAGCTAAAGATTCTAAGAGGCAGAAGGGAGAAAAAAATACATTTGCAAATTATGGAATTACCTGGACAAAGATGCAGAGAAGGTGAGAGATGGAATACCACAGTAATCACTTAAGCCAAGTAGTGCAGTGAGTGACTGACAAAGTGAAGTGGAATAATATAACATCAGACTTAAAAGGTAAATGAGAAGGTATGTGAGAAGGTGGTAAAGGTAGACAGGAAGAGCTTCATGTCAGTCTGAATAGTTTATATTTCATCCTGTATATAGTAATATTAGATATATGAATGGGACTGATTGGATGAAACTTTCTCAATATTAAAACTAAGTCACATGATCCCTATTCCCAAATCTTGAACTCTGGGTTGCAGTGAGTCACATGGGTCTCTAAGGTCAGACCCTCAAGAATTGATGTGACCCACAGGAAGCAGACAACATTGGTCAGGAATAGTTACATCCTTTTAGTCTAACTTTTTTTTTTTTTTGCTTTTTAAATCTTAGAAAGTTGAAAGCTTGTTAGGTTCACAAGCACATGGCTGGAGCTGGGATGGCTTCCAGGTGTGTGTCTGTGGCTCTCCCTATAGGGATTAAATAAATGCTTTCTCTGTGTACCTGAAGATGTCTCTGATCAGTTAATTTGGGAAAGGGGTCTAGCACCAGTCCCACACATATATATCTGTATGTAAACACAAGTGTATATACACATATAGAGCAACAAATATAAAAGTTTTGAAACTTTGTCCTTAAAATATAACGAACAATATTCTTATTGCTAACAATAATAAAATAACACTATAGATTCATATCACTTATTTGATTCCATTTCTTCCAAATATTTCTTAGTCATCTTATTTTTAAGAAAAAGAAAACTTGATATGCCCTATAAATTCATAAAGGCTGGTAGGATTAGGACTTTCAACTCAAGGACAGAGAAAAATACTCATTATAAACAACCTAAATAATAGGATGAGAGTACTGAAGTAACCAAAAGTAGTTTCAAACACATGCTCACACGTGCATGCACGCGCACGCGCACACACACACACATACACACAGCCTCATAACAACAGAAGACAGCTTGCTAATAGCAGCTGCTGCTTAATCGAAACAGAAAAATATTATATATATATATATATATATATGTGTTTCCTGTTTTTGTATTGATTTTAATGATAAGTGATAAAAATAACCTGGACAAAGTACAAAAGTAACATGAAACAAAGGTTCATGACCGTCTGCCATAATGACTTCAAGAGCTGAACTCTTGCTTGAAAGATAATCTTTCTTTAAAACTCTTCATGCCTTTCATCTCTAGCGGGTTTGATATGTGAAATGTCAAGTTGAAGATTATTATGCTAAGGGGGCATTCTGGGAAGATGCAATAGTAGGTCAGAAATTTCCAGGCTCTTTACAAACAGACAGAAGTCACCACAGAATGAATGTAGAGCAGCAAAAATAAAGGGATAAATAAAGTATTTATCCTACTAAAATAACTTGAGAGGACTTCGGAAAAGACAGGATCTGCAGGAACTGAAGTTTGTCCTGAGTAAACTGTAGACTCTTCCAAACTAAATCAACAAAGACCAGACCTTCAGGGAAACTGATTAGGCATGAAGAAATTTCAACTCCATTTTCATCTCACTCAAAACCTCAAGAAATTTGCCCTCAGAACTTCTGCATCACAAACTTTTATCTAAGGAACAACAAATAGCTGAGTGGGAAAAGATTAAACCCCATCCCACCCCCCACAGCTGTTGTCAGAAGAAAGATTTAGTGGTGATGACTGGAAATAATTCCAGGTGAATTTAAAAGTAACTCAGATATATTGCTGGACCTCTGTATAGTCTTACAACTAAACAGGACTTGCATCTGAAGAGACATAAATTTTAGATGGTAAGAATTACTGCCTGCCCTCATGAAGCAAATAGTTTAGTAGAAAAGAATATTGATGAAGGCATATAGTATTGTAGGGTTTACAAAGACCTTAACCCAACAAGTCAGTAAAATGAGATGAATGAATTCTGCCGGTGTACAATATATAGAACTTCTAATAATTTGGACTAGTTTTATGCTTTTCCAAATTAGGCAGAACCTAGCTAGAATTCAAATAAGTCACACAAGAGTTCAGAAATCTTTTCTCTATCATCTATCAATCAATCACATAACCTATTATCTATCTAAAATGCTCTATCACCTAGGTACTTACTTATCATCTCATCTATCATCTATATTTCATCAATCATCAGTTTATTATGTATCATCATTGTACATATATATGTATATATGTATATATATATATATAAAGTATTAAAAATCTTTATCAATAGCTATTTTCTCAGTCACTGTCTCTGTCTCTGTCTCTGTTTCTCTCTCTCTCTGTCTCTCTCTCTCTCTCTCTCTCTCTCTCTCTCTCTCTCTCTCTCTATATATATATATATATATATATAATATATATATATATAATCTATCTTCTATTTACTTTATTTATCATCAAGCTGGGTCTGTCTGTCTATCTATCTATCTATCTATCTATCTATCTATCTATCTATCCAGGAGAGACAATCTGAGAATTAGTAGACTCCCAGAAAAATATGATGAAAAAAAGAGCCTGGACACTATTTTCGAGGGAATATCAAAGAGAACTGCCCAGAAGTCATAGAAACAGAGGGTAAAATAAACATTGAAAGAATTCATCAATCACCTACTGAAAGGGATCCTAAAATCAAAACACCAAGAAATATAGTGGCCAAATGCCAGAACCCTCAGACGGAGGAAAAAATACTGCAAGCGGCTAGAAAAATCCAATTCAAATATAGAGGAGCCACAATAAGGATCACCCAGGATCTAGCAGCATCCACCTTAAAAGATCAAAGGGCCTAGAATATGGTATTACAAAAGGCTAAGGAACTCAGTATGCAACCAAAAATAACTTACCCAACATAGAATTTTCATTCTTTTTGTTGATGTTTTCTTTTTCATTTTTTTTCCTTTTTGATCTCATTTTTCTAATGCAGCATGATATTTGTGAAAATATGTATAGAAGAATTGCACATGTTTAACATATATTGGATTACTTGCCATCTAGGGCAGGAGGTGGGGGAAGAGAGGGGGGAAATTTAGACAAAAATTGGTTTTGGTTTTGTTTTTGTTTTTGTTTTTGTTTTTTTTTAAGTTATAATAACTTTTTATTGACAGAACCCATGCTAGGGTAATTTTGTAAGGGTAAATACTGAAAATTATCCACATATATATTTTGAAAATGAAAAGCTTTAATTAAAAGAAACAAAAAGAAGTTCCAGTTATGTCTCTGAATGGACTTAACAAAACCATTTAAAAGGCTTATGCATATCATAGTTCCATATTTCTTATGTTCATAAGCTTATCTTTTTTTTTCCTTCTCCATTTTTTATTATAATAACTTTTTATTGATAGAACCCATGCTAGAGTAATTTTTTACATTATCCCTTGCACTCACTTCTGTTCCGATTTTTCCCCTCTCTCCCACCACCCCCTCCTGTAGATGGCAAGCAGTCCTATATATGTTAAATATGTCACGGTATATCCTAGATACAATATATATGTGCAGAACTGAACAGTTCTCTTCTTGCACAGGAAGAATTGGATTCAGAAGATAGAAATAACCCAAGAAGAAAAACAAAAATGCAAACAGTTTACATGCATTTCCCAATGTTCTTTCTTTGGGTGTAGCTGCTTCTGTCCATCATTGATCAACTGAAACTAAGTTAGATCTTCTTTTTGTCAAAGAAATCCACTTCTTATCAGAATACATCCTCATACAGTATCGTTGTTGAAGTATATAATGATCTCCTGGTTCTGCTCATTTCACTTAGCATCAGTTCATGTAAGTCTCTCCAAGCTTCTCTGTATTCATCCTGCTGGTCATTTCTTACAGAATAATAATATTCCATACCATTCATATACCGCAATTTGCCCAACCATTCTCCAATTGATGAGCATCCATTCATTTTCCAGTTTCTAGCCACTATAAACAGGGCTGCCACAAACATTTTGGCACTTTTCCTTCTTTAGTATCTCTTTGGGGTATAAGCCCAGTAGTAGCACTGCTGGATCAAAGGGTATGCACAGTTTGATAACTTTTTGGGCATCATTCCAGATTGCTCTCCAGAATGGTTGGATTCGTTCACAACTCCACCAACAATGCATCAGTGCCCCAGTTTTCCCGCATCCCCTCCAACATTCATCATTATTTTTTCCTATCATCTTAGCCAATCTGACAGGTGGGTAGTGGTATCTCAGAGTTGTCTTAATTTGCATTTCTCTGATCAATAATGACTTGAAACATTCTTTCATATGAGGGGTAATAGTTTCAATTTCATCATCTGAAAATTCTCTCTTCATATCCTTTGACCATTTATCAATTGGAGAATGGCTTGATTTCTTATAAATTGAGTCAGTTCTCTATATATTTTGGAAATGAGGCCTTTATCAGAACCTTTAAATGTGAGGATATTTTCTCAGTTTGTTGCTTCCCTTCTAATGTTGTTTGCATTAGTTTTGTTTGTACAAAGGCTTTTTAATTTCGTATAATCAAAATTTTCTATTTTGTGATCGGTAACAGTTTCTAGTTCATCTTTGGTCACAAATTTCTTCCTCCTCCACAAGTCTGAGAGATAAACTATCCTATGTTCCTCTAATTTATTTATAATCTCATTCTTTATGCCTAAATCATGGACCCATTTTGATCTTATCTTGGTATACAGTGTTAAGTGTGGGTCCATGCCTAATTTCTGCCATACTAATTTCCAGTTATCCCAGCAGTTTTTATCAAATAATGAATTCTTATCCCAAAAGTTAGGATCTTTGGGTTTGTCAAACATTAGATTGCTATAGTTGACTATTCTGTCTTGTGAACCCAACCTATTCCAATGATCAACTAATCTATTTCTTAGCCAATACCAAATGATTTTGGTGACTGCTGCTTTATAATATAGTTTAAATCAGGTACAGCTAGGCCACCTTCATTTGATTTTTTTTTCATTAATTCCTTTGAGATTCTCGACCTTTTATTATTTCATATGAATTTTGTTGTTATTTTTTCTAGTTCATTAAAATATTTTCTTAGAAGTTTGCTTGGTATAGCACTAAATAAATAGATTAGTTTAGGGATTTTGTCATCTTTATTATATTTGCTTGGCCTATACAGGGGCACTATTTTTTCCCAGCAAACTGCCAGATTCCTCTAGACTGTAATGATTTTACATCTTTTTTTTTGAACCCTCTCTTAATTGCTTGTAGTTACTTGAGTTCTGGCATAGAACTCATAGGCATTATGTAAACAGAAGGTGCTTAGTCAAAATTCCTTAAATAACTGGATGAATGAATGAATGTAAAAGCCTCAATAAAATACATGTGATCCTATGTGAAACATAGTAAGTACAAACAGAACTAAATGATGGAAAATTAACCTGTTATGTAAAAATTTTGATTCTATAGAAAAAGCATCGCTTAGTAGTGGGTAAATCAAGTTCACCTAGAGAAAGTAAGAATTATCAAGTAGGTATCATGAACTAGAAGACTCCTTGTTATTTTTTTTTTCATTTCTAGTCTTCTTTCATTCTTCTATATGTTTGAACAGAAAAATTACAATTTCATTTTAATAATTCTATAATTTAAAATTGATAATTTTGTATTAAATCAGAATTTATGTTAAAATATGTATTTTTCATGAGACTATTCAGGGAACATATGCTAACTGCAGAGAAATATACACATAACCACAATATTACCTATGGGGTAATGGCTGAAATGATATGTAAAGACATTTTAATCATTCAGCAGAAAGATACTATATAAACAAAAGAATAATACAGAGATGTTTGAGACACTTAAATATATTACTCATATGATTCATTTAGTCATGTGTTTAAAATATCTTCACAGAAATTATTAGATCAATTGGAAAGTTAAAAAGTGTTCACAAAGTAGGCTTACAGAAAATAATAGATATTAAAGAAGCACTAATGTTTATCCAAAAAAACTAAATTTCCTTTTTTTTTAAAAAAAAACAAAACAGTACTTCTAGATAGAGTTACATATCAGTACTATAGCAAAAAATGGTGAACTGTTGGGGTTTGGCAGTTGAGGAGAGAATAACCAAAATAAGATGGTACATACTAAGGGGAGTTTCCTTTTGGAAAGAGGAAAAAAACAAAATTGAATACCAATTTACATGGGAATTTCTGTCAGGATTCAATAAAATCTTATCCTGATGTCTGATTATTATTTAAGTGACAGTTGGTTGTTGAAATCTTGGGCACTCTAATACTAGGCCTAGTAAATTCTCTCATGTTGGACTCACAGGTCTGAAGTTAGGCAATGTGATAGTGAAATAACAAGGTAGCAAGGGATTTAAGAGTAAAAAAAATTAGTGTAGAGTGGAAGTGAGTTAAGTAAATGAATGAGATGAAAGATGGAGGAAAGAAAAGATTTGATAGACTTATAAAAGAATGAGGGATAAAGAAATTAGAGGTCATAATGAAGATTATATTTAAGAGGAATAAAGAGAAATAAAATAATAGGTTATAGTTAGGTAAAAGAAATTAGGAGACCTTGACCAAAGAAGTAGAATATTTATGGGTGATGACAAGATCAATAGTATTACCATTCTTTTATATAGCTCAGGTTATATGGAAGATTTGGTTATTAGAGTTAAGACTCTGGAACTAGAATGTCAGAATATTGAGGAAATATAAATATGTTTGCTAAAGGCCCTTAATATAATGGCAGGACTTGAGGGGAGAACAAAACTATATGCCAGGCACTGAACTCATTGCAAAGAAGGGAAAACTTTCTGGGAGGATAGTTGATGAGTTACCAGCATCAGATTGTAAAATAATTGTATATCTGAAACAGGAAGACAATGTAACTTGTGTCCCAATCTTTTTTTTAGGTAAAGATATAAGAAATTCTATGAAGAATTTGATGAAACCATCAAAGTTTAGTCTATATTACAAATATATATATATATATATATATATATATATATATATATATATATATATCATTGATCTCAATATTATCATAAATATAAAACAGTGAAGATTATTTTGGGAAAAAACGTAATTTGAGTAGAAATAAATAAATTTTTATAGTTTATAGATTCTATGGAGCTTTACATTTGTATTTCATAAATATGTTTTTTAAAGAAGAGAGCAAGATGATCTTAATATAATAACTAAATCACATTATCCACTCCCCATAAGGGAAAATGAAATTATCTACATTTGAACAGACAGAAAATAAATGTTACCACTGGGGGAATATTTGTCCAAATTACTTGTCAATATAGACAGACCAAAGACTTAGTAGAGTGAAATTCAAATTTCAATACCAAAGCAGAACATAGTTAAATAATAATTTTTTTCCATTGGTATCCATAGAATGTTAAGGAATATTGAAGAAGGTCCCCACCCCTCAAATGGTCAGGGCACACAGCTTGAGAGATTTAATGGAGGACATTAACCTTTTACTTTAATAAGCCTCTTTATAAAACAGGGGGATAAATATTTGCAATATCTACCTCCAATCCTTGATGGTATAGTAGATAGAGTAGTAGGCCGGGATTCAGGAGGACGTCTTCCTGAGTTCAAATCCAATCTCAGATATTAGATTTAGGACACTATGCAAATCTTACCTCAATTTCCTCTCCTATAAAATGAGCTGGAAAAGAATCTTTGCTAAGAAAATTCCATATGGGGTCATGAAGAGTTACAACTGAAAACATGACTAAACAATCTATCACAGCTCTACCAAATAATAAGGAACCAAATTAGAAGAGAAATGCTGGCCTTTCTTTAATGAAACCAATGATGATGATAAAATGTATGCTTAAGTTCAGTGAAAGGAATGAGATGATTGATAATGACAGGTATGTTACACTATGGTATCTGTGAGGTTTGCTGTTTGTTTTCTTTCCCTTGGGTTATTGTTCTAGTACCAGTGTTGGCCTAGGGTCATACTATATAATGTGTAGCAAAATGAGGGAGGTAATTATATAAATTATGCTGAAAACACAAACGGCCTTGGCACTGCTAATTTGAATTGTATGCTTTAAGAAATTTATCCATAACAGACATCAGAAATAGTCTCAGATGAAGTATACAAAGAAACTTAAGTACACTCCAATGTTTTTCATCATTATCTGCTAATTCCTATATATTCTTCTTTGATAAGATCATTTTTTCATAAAATTATATTTTAGAGAAGGAATTAAGTTTAATTTTTCTTCACTATTCCTGAAGTATCAATACTTATACTAATCCCAATATCTGCTTATATGCAAAATCCTGACATGTACATTTTCATGCTATGAAATTTGGCTGAAATTTAGCGAATCTCACATTCATCCCAAGATTGCTAAGAGCAGATAATGTCATCACTAATTATGCATTGTAGCTAACTTTACTGGTAAAACTGCTGTTTTGTTTTGTTGTTTTAGAACAGGAACACTTCAACATATAACATGAATTCCTCTAAGCATGTTCTCTGCTATGAGACTCCTTCTGCAATACTCTCCTTTTTGTTCCAAGAAGATACTAAATAAATAGGGAAAAAAGACTTTTCTTTTTTCCCACCAGTTCCTAAACCAATGTATAATTTGGCAAGATGAATGAAATGGTTTTAGAGTGTCATCACTTATAACTCTCACAGATTTGCTTCTCTGATCTGCCTTTTGCCTTTTGGACCTGTCACTCAGGCCTTTCAGAAGATGGGGAGGGAAGAGCAATATAGGGAAGGGACTTTAAGGAAAGTGTGAAAGAAGGAAAAAATTAGAGGGGAAGAATATCAAAAAGAACAGAAAATCATCTCTTTGCTAATCACCTCTCACAAGCAATGAATTTCCATAAGTTCAGAGCCAACTAGGTACATTTCAGAGGGAAGTGTTGGGGGCAGGGAGAGCACATGTCACTCAAGGCAGTTATTTATGAAAGATGACAGTTTGCAAATATCTCAATCTCGGACAAGGCTGCTCCAGTGACACAGAGGAGTGTTGCAAAATTGGAAGAGTCAGCAGCCAACATTTATTTCATCAGGACCTGTCCAATCTTCACTGATCGCTTGACAGTCTGGGAATTGCTGGCACAAGTGGGGGCCCTTTCTATTGCTTATTTTCATTTAGTTTGCATGGATCAGTCTAAAGAGTTGTATTAAATATGTAAAGAAGGATAAAAGGCCTAGTTTAGAAATGTTCTGTTCTCTGAAGAAGAAGAGCACAGGGCTGCAGCAGCTTTTTTAACTATGTCAAATAGGAGTGGTAGTAATTACCTGTCTATTGATTGTTACTCTTAGCTGACAATGAAATAAAGGTTTTGTTTAACTACCATGAGAGACTTCTTTTAGCACAACATCCTGTAGGACCAATGATGGCAAGAAACCTGCCTTTCTGCTAGGCTCCCCCTCACCCATAACAATCACCCCATTTTCCTTGAAGCTTTGTATGCCTCATAGTGAACTTCTTCAGAAAAAGAAGGCTGTATTTCTGCCCACTGAAGGTTAAAAGGTCAAGTCACTGTCTGAAAAAATGATAAAATAAAAGCAGGGGAAAACATTTACAACATCTCTTCTGAAGTCCTCAGAGGGAGGTGGGTACATTTTTTTCTCTTCAGAAGTAAGTGTGAATTCCTACTTTCCTGTACACAAGTGTAACATAAGGAAAGCTTCCAGGCCAATGAGAATTTGGGCCAGTCTCTTTCCCAGACATTACAATGTTTCCTCAGAGAAGAAAATGCCATTTGAGTATTCTTAGGATTTCACCTTCCCTTTTTCTAATCTTCCTCAGAATAATAAAGTCAAGCTGTGCCTTTTCTGAAGAGCAGCTGAACTGGGTGAATTGAAATTTCTAGGAATTAAGCTCTCACCATCAAACATCACAGCCAGAGTTTTCAGATTCTCCCTTGAAAGGCAAAGGAAAGTAGAATTAGTGAAAGGAATAGTCAAGAAGTATGTAGTATAGACAGGGCAATCAGAAATGCCAGGTTAAGGTCCTTTAAGAAAATATTAGTCACTCAATTTGTGATAATTATGTTATTTTAATACCTCAGTATTTACTGTTTCTATTGCTATATGCTATATTCAGGAGAGGTTACTGATTCATATAGCCATCACTGAAGATTATTTCTTTCCCTCTGACAGGCTAAAGATGCCAGCACTCAGTGGATATCATTCACTGAAAAGTCTAATGTAAATGGAGGTGGGTTATGCTAGCAGAATGCAAAAATACACTATTCTGTATTGGGCTGCTTATTTGTCTGTGTGTGTGTGTGTGTGTGTGTGTGTGTGTGTGTTTTAATTCTATTGAAATAGATGTTGAATTCAATTAAAGGCCTTATTCTTCCTTCATTTATACTTTGCATTTCTCAGAATCTTGAATAATTAAAAATAAATGTGGTATAATGCAGTTCTCATTTCCATTATGCAAAGCTAGTCTTTTTGTTTTTTTGAAAGAAAAAAAATCTGGATACATCTCTGTATGCATGCCAATTAAAGGAGGAGTGGGTTGTGGGTGTTCTCACCATGGGAGCAAGAACAAGAACATATAGCTCTTTTTCTAGAAAGGTACACAAAACTAGATTCATCCTTCTTCTCCTCAGAGACCCTGGAAGTGGGGGCAAAAAAAGATAAAAAAGTATGTATCACTAACGTTTCTGATAGAATTATAAAAAACATTCCAACAATCATTAGTTAAATGCTAACTACTCTATGAGCAAAGCATTCTATGACTCGTGGCACAAAAACAATATTAGAGCTTTGAGAACTGAAAATTCACCCAATTCAATTCTTAAATTTTGTTGATGCCAAGTTAAATGACTTGTCCAAGATGAACTGGTCACTCACTGACATAGTTAGGATTATAACCAAAGGCTCCTACCTTCAGGATTCTTTTTATGACTTTAGGCTTTTTTCCCCTTTTACAGAAGAGATTAAATTTTAATTTAATTGCATGTATTCAAATGTAGAAAACTTCTATTCTTTCTTTTTTGTCTAAATATCTATCTATCTATATCTATATGTGTATATATATATATATAGCTTAATAGTTTTAACTTCATGGTGTCCAAATATCCAGTGACTTAAATATTTTGCCATGAGGAAGATTAGAAGCATTGTGTCAATGTAGAGACATTTTAGGGCTTGAATACAAGTTGAGGATGACCTAGACTTGTATGCTAAATTTGACACTTGGTTGCTGTGGCATCTTGGTAAGTCAATTAACCTCTAAATACTTCAGGCAGCTCCTTGGGGCTTTTTGGTTGATAGGCCATGATAGATCCTTATTCTAAAGAAAGCAAAGATCCTAATTTAGTTATAAAGAAGATTATAAATGAGAAAGGAAAGATTCTTTGAGCCTCCTTAAGAATAATATAAAATATTTTAATTTAGTGTGTTTGAATTCCACAGAAGTGAAAATGTTTTCAAAAAAGTTATCTTTTTCTACTCTAAACCTGAATTCAATCATACTTGTTTTTCCTTATTTACACAATTGGCATTTATTGTCTCTAGACTTAGGATAGAAACATATATAGGGATGAGTTTAAATAGAAAATTTAATCTACTCCTTGCATCAAAAGAAAAACAAATCTTTGGTTTTACTTCCCATAAAAATCTTTAGCAAAGTAGCATACAAGCATACATATTTATGATGACTCCTTTTTCACTCAATATGATTTGGGGCAAATCCCATAACCTCTTTGATCCTGTTTCCTTAAATATAAAATGGAGACTTTAGATTAGATCATGTTGATTATCTATTTCTAAATCCTATAATCTGATGATGCAGTGAGCAAGAGAATCACAGCAAATCTTTCTTGGCCATCAGTCAGTTTTATGAATACCTAACAGGCTGTTTTTCTAGACTTAGGAACTTCCACTCATTGAAAGGGAAAGAAAGAAATATTTTATTATTAACAACTTATTTGAACAGATCAAAAATATGTTATTTTAATCATAACCTACATGTAGATTTTTGTGTTTTTATTCTTCTGGTTTTAAAATAAAACTCTGTTAAAATGTTATAGGTTCATAGATCTAGCATTAGAAGAGTCTACCTCTTCATCTGACAAATATATCACAGATGGAGGGAGGAGGAATAAATGTATTAGGGAGTACCCTAATGCCTTACCAAGTCCAGAAATACATCAGCATTCTCAGATTGACACTTTTTATTCACTATTCTTAGTAGAAACACCACATAAATATTTTATGTTCTCATATATCTTGGGTTGTATGAACCATGCTCAGTTGATACAAGGAAGTGTCTTTCATAAAAGGCAAAGAAAAGAACAAGGTATTAAGAAAATATCTGGTTCACCATAAAGAGATTGATTTAAATATAGAAAATTAAATAGCTTTTCAGGGTTCTGTTTTTAAAATAAGTAGTATTTTAAAAATATGTTTCTTATTCTCTCTTACTACCAATTCCTAACTTCCTATTCTAACTGAAATGCAATTACTCCTCCCCTCCAAAAAAAAAATCCACCATAAATAACTATTATGACTAATAAATATGTAAAACATTGCCCTCTACTCCATTTCTGCATATCTGTTTATATCCTATACTGAAAAAAATGCTTAGATGCACATTGATACAGATGTTGGCTGCACTCCATATCAGAGATGCTCCTCACTGCACTTTGCCTTGCTTCTTCTCTCATCCACATTCTTTTCTCTCCCCCCTCCCCCTTAATCTCTCCCTGAATTTTGTTCTTTGTGCCTTAGATATCTTATGCTAATTAGTACAAGGCAAGACCTAGCCATCCTCCAGCACTCAGCAATTCCACAAAGCTTCTGGATTCAGCGCTGTTAGCTCTGTGCCTCTTTTTAATTGTATCCCTCATGCCTCGGGACTGGAATTTCCCAGCACACAAAAATTGGTGCTTTGCTTCATGCCACTTACCTCTCATCCTGCACCTGTGTACACTTAATAAATACATAATCATCCTACTATGCTAATAGAGATGCTCCTTAAGTAGGCATGCAGTAAGGTCCTGTGCTTTTGGAGCAGAAAGATTGCAGCTCTCTTTCTGCATCTCAGCTATGAAGGCTCCATAGATGATTACCAGGGAGTCCTCTGTGACCATAGCTCCTTTTAGTGTAGTATAGAAAGCTTTGTCTATCTGTCTCCTTGTGCCCATCTGTGTAAAAGCCCACCTGGTATAACTCACTCTTGTTCTGTCAATCTCTGTTCATCTCTATCTACCTCTTCTTTTCAATGAGCTCTTTTTAGAATATCTCCTTTGTATTTGGAAATCCCTCTGAGCAGAAGAAAAAGTATGTGTCTTTACGTTGAATGAATAATAGATTAATCATTCCTATGTGTGCAATGCAGTAGCACACTAATGTCACTGATTATTCTATATTGCATAAATAGTGTTACCAGGTTGATATATCTAAAGCAAATGAGATGCTGATTGGTGTCCATGAAGTCAGTTAACAAGGCCCATTTCCTCTATTGACTTCTACTCATGTGTTAATGAAGTTTAAAAAAAAAATCTTTTTGTGTACATCACATGAAGTATGCCTATGTTACCCCTGGGAAACATGCAAATATTTATTGCATATGTGTTTATATTAATGTGCAACAAAGCTAAATCTTCAAAAAGCAATAAATATCATATCCATTAATTCATTTAAAGTAGAAATCTTTTAACAATCAGTTGCAACTGTTACATGGCAAATGTCTGTAAGTACAGAATTGTGCAGAGTCGAGCCACAAATTTCTGTACTCAGAATTTCAGAAGTAGAGAGCCTTAAAATCTATATCAATTTCTTCAGTTTCTGTATGGAAAACCCAAGGTCCAAAGAAGTCAAAAGTTTAAATGAGATTAGTCTCAATGTATTAAGAGCTTGAGTCAGTATAATCTATATCCCACTAAAATACATCTATGCATATATTTTTATATTTTCATGAATATGATCTATTTTTGTTTTTCAACAAATATCAGTACATTTTAAGACTTCTATAAGCTGTGGACTTATGAAGAAAAAGTGATACACTTCCCTATTGTATGTATAGAGAAGGAAACCTGCAAGTATAGACTATTGCATCTCATATCACCAGTGACTATATAAGTTGTTATATCTTCATGGTTTTCTTTGTTTAAAAAAAAGAATTTAGGGATGAGGGAGTAATATATCAGAAAATCACCAGGTGTAAAGAACTAATTGAAGTCATTGACACTTAGTTGATCTAAGACCTAAGAAGACCTGAGTTCAAATTCCAAGTCTGACATATGTTGATTAAGTGATCTTGCACAAGATCTTTAATCTCTCATTATTCTGAGTTATTCTCTAAAACTATATGTTGTAGAGTCATTTTCAATCTGTATTGGTAGAGGAAATCGCTGCAGTAGAATTTTCCTAGACCACTAAATTCCTGTTTGGAAGGTTGGAAGAAGAAGAAGAAAAAAGAGAGGAAGGGATCTTTAAGGAAAAAAAGGATAGAGTAAAAAGGGAAAGAAAGGGGAAGGGAAAATGACTAAAGAGGAAGAGAAGAAAGAAAAGATCACTAAAACTATTTTAAATTAGATATTAATAGCTTTTGCAAACTAATTCCCTAAGGCCAAGTAGGAAACATACTTCATCCAGAGGCAGAGCAAGATGGTAGAGCAAAGGCAGGAACTTGCCCAAGCTCTTCCCCAATATGCTCTGAATTCCTTTAATAATGACTCTAAATAAACACCGGAACACCCAAAAAGGCAACCTAGAAGCTCAGCAGAAAAAGTGGCAGTCCAGCTTCAGCCCAGCCAGGCCTAATCTCTGAATCAGTGACAGTACTGGTGACTTCCAGACATTTCAGGTCACACAAACAGAACAACAACAAACAGAAGCTAGAAGCTCAGCAGAAAAAGTCTGTGGAACCAGAGCATGAACCCGGAGCAACACTAGGCCCTGAACCCAGCTCCTGCCTGAGCCCAGCATCAGTGAGGCGGGACCCCTAAATCAGCAGCAATACTGGAGGCTTCTGAGGTCCTCATCACAGAGATACCAGGGAAGACTTGGATGATCAATGGAAAGGTCTGTGACAATGGGATGGGAGTCTGCTGGTTAGTCCCAGAGCAGCCCCTTCAGCAGAGCCCCAAGCAAGTCAGCACACTAGCTCTTACATCTATTATGGGGCATAGACAAACCCACAAGCTCTGGGCAGAAAAGAGATCTTATGGTGAGATCCCTAGTAGGATTTCTGAAAACAACTACACAAAACACCTGAAGTTTGGGACAGTGCACCCTCTACTCTGGAAATAGAGCCCTACTTTAACAAAGAGTTAAAAGCAGAGTAATAGGCTAGGAAAATGAACAAAAAACAGAAAATGTTTCTGACCATTGAAAGTTACTAGGGGACTTGCGGCCAAGATGGTGGAGAGGAGGCACACAGCTGCGTAAGCTCCATGTTTTCTCTCAGAATCCATTTCATGACAAGCCTCTGAATTAATGCTTGACTGGAAAAAAAAAAAGCCACAAATAGTTACCCAGAGAAGACATCCTTGAAATTCGCCAGGAAAGGTCTGTCTTTGCTCGAGGGCAGGGACGGTTTTAGATCGGGTGCAGGCTGAGGGCAGGCAGCAGTAGCAAGCACACAGCAGGCATCTCACAGCTGAGCAGACCGGAGGGGGTGGGGTGTGATCTCAGCCATCTCTGTGAAAAGAGCTTTGCTACAGGATTGGATACTTAGCCTGGCAGCAAAGCAGCAGCTCAGCCGAGAAGCTAAAAACACCTGGGGGGTGAAGAATAAAACCCCAAACAGCTGGAGACTCTTGGGACCTGGCCAACCCTCCCCCACAATGTCTAAGGAACGCTCTTGGAGTCTCAGAGTGCAGGTGCAGCACAGTCCTGCTAGTGCCTCGCTGCTGCCCCTGCAGTCTGTAGGGGAAGCTCGGTAACACGACCCAGCCCCTCCCCCCAAAAAAGCAGATTCCATTTGTTTTTTTTTTTTTTTTCTTTTTTTCTTTGCTAGTTTGTCTTTGATTCTTCTCTGACAAAATGAGCAAAAAAATGAAAAGGACTTTAACTATTGACAGCTTCTATACAGATAGAGAGCAGACTCTAAACCCTAAGGAGACTAAAAACAGACTGTCTCCAGGTGAATCCCCAAAGGAGGAGATCATCTGTTCCTCAGCACAGATGAATCTCATAGAAGAAATTAAAAAGGCTCTCACAAGAGAGCTAGAAAAAAAATGGGAAAAGGAGAGGGAGGCTTGGCAAGAGAGTCTGGAGAAGTCATCACACTCATTTAAAGACAGGGTGGATAAATCTGAAAAATAGGATTAGTGAATTAGAAACAGAAAATAGCTCTCTAAAAAATAAAATTGGCAAAATGGAAAAAAAAATTCCATAGAACAAAACAACTCAATTGGACAATTAGAAAAAGATATTTAAAAAGTGAATGAAGAAAATACTTCACTGAAAATCAGAATAGAACAAATGGAATTGAATGATTCGAGGAGACAACAAGAATCAGTCAAGCAAACCCAAAAAAATCAAACAATGGAAAAAAAATGTGAAATGCCTTCTTAGGAAAACAACAGACCTGGAAAATAGATCCAGGAGAGACAATCTGAGAATTATTAGACTCCCAGAAAAGTATGATGAAAAAAAGAGCCTGGACACTATTTTCCAGGAAATTATCAAGGAGAACTGCCCAGAAGTCATAGAAACAGAGGGTAAAATAGACATTGAGAGAATTCATCAATCACCTATTGAAAGGAATCCTAAAATCAAACCACCAAGAAATATACTGGCCAAATGCCAGAACCTTCAGACGAAGGAAAAAATACTGCAAGCGGCTAGAAAAACCCATTTCAAATATAGAGGAGCCACAATAAGGATCACCCAGGATCTAGCAGCATCCACATTAAAAGATCAAAGGACCTGAAATATGGTATTCCGAAAGGCTAAGGAACTCGATATGCAACCAAAATAACTTACCCAGCGAGAATGAGCATCTTTTTCCAGGGAAGAAGATGGTCATTCAACAAAATAAGCAAATTTCACCTGTTTTTGATGAAAAAAAAAAACAGAACTTAACAAAAAGTTTGATCTACAAATATAGAACTCAAGAGAAACCCAAAAAGCTAAAAAGAAATCTTGGGAACTGTATTTCTGCTATAAGTATATATAAAGAATACATGGATACCTTGTTCTAGAAACTAGAGGTGGAAAGGACATTGTACCAGAAAAAGGGTAAAGTGGGGGTTCTACAATTCATGAAGAGGCAAAGGAAACCTATTGTATCTGAGAGAAACAATGGAGGGGGATGAATATAGTGGGTGTCTTACTGCCATCAGAATTGGCTTTAAGAGAAAAATTTTAGACATATTCAATTTATGGTGAAACTTCTCTCACCTCATTGAAAAGTGAGAAGGGAAAAGTGAAAAGGGAAAGAACAAGCTAAGTGGAAGGGAATATGGAAACTGTGACAGAAAGGAGTAAGATAGGGGGAGGAACTCTAAGACAGGAGGAGAGATACTTAAAAGGGAGGCCTGTGAGAAGCAAGTGGTGCTCACAACTTTAATACTAGGAAGGGGGAGAGGGGAAAAGAAGGGAGAAAAGCATAAACAGGGGTTAACAAGATGGCAAGTAATACAAAATTGGTCATTTTAACCATAAATGTGAATGGGGTAAACTCCCCCATAAAGAGGAAGCAGTTAGCAGAATGGATTAAAAGCCAGAATCCTACAATATGTTGTTTACAGGAAACACACCTGAATCAGGGAGATACATGCAAAGTAAAGGTAAAATGTTGGAGCAAAATCTACTATGCTTCAGGTGAAGTCAAAAAAGCAGGAGTAGCCATCCTGATCTCAGATCAAGCAAAAGCAAACATTGATCTAATTAAAAGAGATAAGGAAGGGCACTATATCTTGCTAAAGGGTAGCATAGATAATAAAGCAATATCAATGTTAAACATATATACACCAAGTGGCATAGCATCTAAATTCTTAAAAGAGAAATTAAGAGAGCTGCAAGAAGGAATAGACAGCAAAACTATAATAGTGGGAAATCTCAACCTTGCATTCTCAGAATTAGATAAATCAAACCACAAAATAAATAAGAAAGAAGTCAAAGAGGTAAATAGAATACTAGAAAAGTTAGATATGATAGATCTCTGGAGAAAACAAAATGGAGACAGAAAGGAATACACTTTCTTTTCAGCAGTTCATGGAACCTATACAAAAATTGACCATATATTAGGACATAAAAATCTCAAACTCAAATACAGTAAGGCAGAAATAGTAAATGCATCATCTTCAGACCACGATGCAATGAAAATTACATTCAACAAAAAGCCAGGGGAAAGTAGACCAAAAAATAATTAGAAACTAAATAATCTCATACTAAAGAATGATTGGGTGAAACAGCAAATTATAGACATAATTAATAACTTTAACCAAGAAAATGACAATAATGCAACATCATAGCAAAAATGTGTGGGATGCAGCCAAAGTGGTAATAGGGGCAAATTTCATATCTCTAGAGGCGTACTTGCATAAAATAGAGAAAGAGAAGGTCAATGAATTGGACTTGTAAATAAAAATGCTAGAAAAGGAACAAATTAAAACCCCCAGTCAAACACTAAACTTGAAATTCTAAAAAAAAAGGAGAGATCAATAAAATTGAAAGTAGAAAAACTATTGAATTAATTAATAAAATTAAGAGTTGGTTCTATGAAAAAACCAACAAAATAGACAAACCCTTAGTAAATCTGATTTTAAAAAGGAAAGAGAAAAATCAAATTGTTAGTCTTAAAAATGAAAAGGGAGAACTCACCACTAAGAGAAAATTAGAGCAATAATTAGGAGTTATTTTGCCCAACTTTATGCCCATAAATTCAACAACTTAAATGAAATGGAAGAATACCTTCAAAGATATAGCTTACCCAGATTAACAGAGGAAGAAGTAAATATCATAAACAGTCCCATCTTAGAAAAAGAAATAGAACAAGCTATTCACCAACTCCCTAAGAAAAAAATCCCCAGGACCAGATGGATTTACATGTGAATTCTATCAGACATTTAAAGAACAATCAACTCCAATGCTATATAAACTATTTGAAAAAATAGGGATTGAAGGAGTCCTACCAAACTCCTTTTACAACACAGACATGGTACTGATATCTAAACTATGTAGGCTGAAAACAGAGAAAGAAAATTATAAACCAATCTCCCTAATGAATATTGATGCTACAATCTTAAATAAAATATTAGCAAAAAGATTATAGAAAATCATTCCCAGGATAATACACTATGACTAAGTAGGATTTATACCAGGAATGCAGGGGTGGTTCAATATTAGGAAAACTATTTCAACTATATCAATAACCAAACTAACAAAAACCATAAGATCATCTCAATAGATGCAGAAAAAAACATTTGATAAAATCCAACATCCAATCATAATAAAAACACTTGAGAATATAGTAATAAATGGACTTTTCCTTAAAATAATCAGGAGCATATATTTAAAACCATCAGTAAGCATCATATGCATTGGGGAAAAACTGGAACCTTTCCCAGTAAGATCTGGAGTGAAGCAAGATTGCCCATTTTCACCATTATTATTCAATATTGCATTAGAAACACTAGCCTCGGCAGTAAGAGTCAAGAAAGATATTAAAGGAATTAGAGTAGGCAATGAGGAAACCAAACTATCACTCTTTGCAGATGATATGATGGTATATCTAGAGAACCCCAGAGATTCTACTAAAAACTATTAGAAATAATTCATAATTTTAGCAAAGTAATAGGATACAAAATAAATCCTCATAAATCCTCAGCATTTTTATACATCACCAGCAAAACCCAACAGCAAGAGATACAAAGAAATTCCATTCAAAATAACTGTCGACAGCATAAAATATTTGGGAATTTATCTACCAAAAGAAAATCAGGAAGTATATGAGCAAAATTACAAAAAAAAAAAAAAACTTTCCATACAAATAAAGTCAGAGTTAAATAATTGGAAAAATATCAAGTGCTCTTGGATAGGTTGAGCAAATATAATAAAGAGACAATACTCCCTAACCTAATCTATTTATTTAGTGCTACCAATCCAACTTCCAAGAAAATATTTTAATGATCTAGAAACAATAACAACAATATTCATATGGAACAATCAAATGTCGAGAATCTCAAGGGAATTAATGAAAAAAAATCAAATGAAGGTGGCCTAGCTGTACCTGATTTAAAACTATATTATAAAGCAGCAGTCACCAAAACCATTTGGTATTGGCTAAGAAATAGATTAGTTGATCAGTGGAATAGGTTGGGTTCACAAGACAGAATAGTCAACTTTAGCAATCTAGTGTTTGACAATCCTAACTTTTGGGATAAGAATCCATTTTTTGATAAAAAACTGCTGGGATAACTGGAAATTAGTATGGCAGAAATTAGGCATGGACCCACACGTCACACCGTATACCAAGATAAGATCAAAATGGGTCCATGATTTAGGCATAAAGAATGGGATTATAACTAATTAGAGGAACATAGGATACTGGAGGAGAAAGACATTTGTGACCAAATGAACTAGAGACCATTACTGATCACAAAATAGAAAATTTTGATTATATCAAATTAAAAAGCCTTTGTACAAATTAAACTAATGCAAACAAGATTAGAAAGGAAGCAACAAACTGGGAAAACATCTTCACAGTTAAAGGTTCTGATAAAGGCCTTATTTCCAAAATATAGAGAATGGATTCTAATTTATAAGAAATCAAGCCATTCTCCAATTGATAAATAGTCAAAGGATATGAACAGAGAATTTTCAGATGAAGAAATTAAAACCTTTTCTAGTCATATGAAAAAATACTCTAAATCATTATTGATCAGAGAAATGCAAATTAGGACAAGTCTGAGCTACCACTACACATTTGTCAGATTGGCTAAGATGACAGGAAAAAATAATGATGAATGTTGGAGGGGATGTGGAAAAACTGGGACCTGATACATTTTTGGTGGAGTTGTGAACAAATCCAACCATTCTGGAGAGCAATCTGGAATTATTCCCAAAAAGTTATCAAACTGTGCATACCCTTTGATCCAGCAGTGTTACTACTGGGTTTATATCCCAAAGAAATACTAAAGAAGAGAAAGGGATCTGTATGTGCCAAAATGTTTGTGCCAGCCCTGTTTGTAGTGGCCAGAAACTGGAAAATGAATGAATGCCATCTATTGGAGAATGGTTAGGTAAATTGTGGTATATGAATGTTATGGAATATTATTCTTCTGTAAGGAATGACCAGCAGGATGAATACAGAGAGGACTGGTGAGACTTACATGAACTGATGCTAAGTGAAATGAGCAGAACCAGGAGATCATTATACACTTCAACAATGATACTGTATGAAGATGTATTCTGATGGAAGTGGATTTCTTTGACAAAGAGACCTAACTCAGTTTCAATTGATCAATGATGAACAGAAGCAGCTACACTCAAAGAAAGAACACTGGGAAATGAATGTAAACCGTTTGCAGTTTTATTTTTCTTCCTGGGCTACTTCTACCTTCTGAATCCAATTCTTCCTGTGCAACAAGAGAACTGTTTGTTTCTGCACACATATATTGTATCTAGGACATACTACAATATATTTAACATATAAAGGACTGATTGCCATCTAGGGGAGGGGGTGGAGGGAGAGAGGGGAAAAATCAGAACAGAAGTGAGTGCAAGGGATAATGTTGTAAAAAATTACCCTAGCATGGATTCTGTCAATAAAAAGTTTTTATAATTAAAAATGAACAAACAAACAAAAACAAAACAAAACAAAAAAGAAAGAAAGAAAGTTACTAGGGCAACAAGGTGGATCGAAACATACATCTTCATTCAGAAGATGCTAACAAAGTCAACGGTCCTATATCCAAAGCCTGTTATCATTCAGAAGATGATAACAAAATCAAAGCTCCTACATTCAAAGCCTGGGGGGTGGGGTATTGGGCTCAGTACATGGAAGAGCTCAAAAGGGACTTTGAAAAACAAATAAGAGAAACTGAAGGAAAATTAGAGAAAGAATTAAGAGAGCTGCAAAAGGAAATACAAAAAGCTAGTTATTAAAATAATGTCTTTAAAAGCAAAAATTGGCTAAGTGGGAAAGAAGTTATAAAATTTCACTAAGTGAAATAATTCTTTTTTTAATTAAAACATTTTATTTTCAAAACATATGCATAGATAATTCTGAACACTCATCTTTGCAAAACCTCAAAAAAAAAAGATCCTACATATCATCAAAAAAAAACCTCAAAAAAAAAAAAGATCCTACATATCATCTTTCAAGAAATTATCAAGGAAAACTATCCTGATATTCTAGAACCCCTGGGTAAAATAGAAAATGAAAGAATCCACTGATCACCACTTGAAAGAGATCCCAAAATAAAAACTTCCAGAAATATGATGGACAAATTCCAGAACTCCTTGGGTTAAGGAGAAAAGATTGCATTATATTCAGAAAGAAATAATTCAAGTATAGTGGACAGGATCAGGATAACATAAGATTAAGTAGTTTCTACATTAAAGGACCAAAAAATTTCATCCAAATTTCCAAGGACAAAAGTAAACTCTCTAAAGTCTTCAAACCATGGAAATTTCTACTAGCCATGGGGTGGGGGGTGGGGGGAAACAACTATAATATCTCTGTAGGATGGCTTAAAAGTAAAAGTAATATTATTAGTGGATCATAGATAAAAATGACATCTTTAACCAACTGCCTTTCCCCATAGATAGCAGACTAAAAATAAGATCCCAGAGAGAAAGGAGAGTTCTAAAATCTTTAGTATCTGCTTAGGAAAGAGTAAACAATTTCATTGAAGGATAGCATCTAAGAAGCATTATACATAATTCTTTTTTCATCTTATCAAGAAGTTAAATTAGCATTTGAGATTATGAGTTTTTCTCCTTTTGTTTCTTTGAACCCCTGTTTAATTCCTCATAATGTTGAGCAGTATAAGTCTTAAACTGTGTAAAAGGTACCTGAGTTTACATTTCAGACTAGAAAACGAAAATCACCAATAGTAGTCGGAATCAAATTGGTAGAGTGGTTGGAAGTAGAGTAGTGAATTCCCCTGCACAAATTCCTCCAGCAGATCTATAAAATTCTCCAAAATGAATCCTCTTCATAAAATCATAAAAATGGTATAATCTCTCCAGAGGGCAATGTTGAAAGAAAGAAAAACTTTAGAAAGAACCTACTAGTTACTTACTAAAAGAAATCTCATGAAAACACCAGCAATATCATCACCAAAACCAGCACCTCTAGTCAAATAAAAGTTCCTATAAACAGTCAGAAAGAAATAATCTGAATATCAGGGAGTCACAGAAGGGATAACATTTGATTTAGTACCCACCACTCTAAAAAAGCAGAGAATATGGAATATGATATTCTAGAAAGCAAAGAATATGGTTTATAGATGACAATAAGTTACCCAATAAAGTTGAATATATATTACAGGAGGAAAGCCATTATTTTTGCTGAGATATAACATATGATTTTAAAATATGATTTGTTAATATCCTCCTTAAAACTTATTGAAAGTAATTTCCACAGGACATGACCTAGCTACATTCCTATTTGGAATGGTATAGATTTAAACACAAGTGGCTCTTTTTGTGTGCTGCTTGCTCAAAGGAGGGGCTATGCTAAAATTATATTGATTATCTCTAGACATAGTAGCCATATGGTATCACAAAAGATATAAACAATCCCCTTTGAAAAAAGAAAAAAGTTCAAAGAGCAGAAGTTAATTTTAATATAAAGTCAAAGTTGCCCAATAAAGAGATAAAATTACAATCTTTGGAGTAGAAGAACAGTTCCTATAAATATAGAGAGAAACAAGAAAGTTGCTAGAGAAAATAAATAAATAAATATGTGTATACATATATATGCCCACATGGATGGATAAGTATATTTGTGTGTATGTGTATTTTTTTTGTGTGTGTAGCTTATATATGTGTGTTTTTATGTATAGCAAGTATTCTAGCCATGGAGCAAACTTAGGAGCATGAGTTTTGCAAAAAGTATTTCTTCTTCCATGATTAGTCATAATCTATGAGAGATTGTATATGGGAATATTTAACATTGCTATTTTGCTATTTCTTCTATCTTAAAAGACATTTATAGTTTCTGGTCTTTTGAGGTGGTTGAAAGCTTGATTTATTTGCATAATTGTGACTGATTACACAACTCATCACACTTGTAATATCAAAAAACTCCAGAACTGTGTAAAACCTATGACACAACCAAAAATTTCAAGATTTGTATACATATTCCACAAGTATTAGGTACAAGAGAAATTAGAATATTGCATTGATCTCCTTATGGCATTTGAAAGAGAGATATCCAGAAGGAAGGAAGTATAACAAAAATGTAGTTAGTCAAAAACTAGGACTTGAAGACAGAAAACTAATAGGGTGGGACTTTGGTGAGCAACTAGTCTGATTCAAACACTAAAGGAGAGCATTTTCAGTAAAGAATTGCAATCTCTCTGTGGTACCAAATTTCCCAATACCATCAAAAAATGAAGCATACTATTCTGAAACTTGAACACATTATAACAAGTGTCAATCATCACTAGACAAAGGAAATGGGGCAAGAATGAGAAGTGCACAAGAGGGACATTTTCCCAATGAGCCCCACTAAATGAGGCATTAAACGCAGTAGTAGAGTGCTGAGCTGAAAATCAGTATCACCTGTGTGTTATTTATTCAGAACTCTCCCAATAACTCTGGGGTGCTACAGAATGTCAATGAATTTCCAAGTAGATGGTTGATGAGACCTCCTTTGCTGAGACATAGCATGTGAGTTTAAAATATGAAGCCAGTGCATCAGGCTTAAGATAAGTTTGGCAGGGTTTTCACCTCATGAAAAAAGAGACTGATTGAGAAATAGGGTTCCTAGGCTCTGGTTATTTAAATGAGAACATATGGCTCCTTTTCAATCAAAATGGAGGAGGTTGGAGTGGAAGAAGGCATTACAAAGCAGGCAGAAAATGGTCTGCATAAAATTGAGTTCAAATATCAAACTGTTCTTTTGAGGAGAGGCAAAAAGAGACAGAGAGACAGAGACAGAGATATAGATAGAGAGACCAGGATAGAGAGACAGAAAGAAAGACAAAGACAGATAAAGAGGAGTGTATTTATTTTTATTTCTACAAGAAATAAACTTAACAGTGTGCTTAGTACATTATGAATGCTCAATGAATGTTTATTGGATTGTATATATGTATGATGCCTCCATATATATATATATATATATGTGTGTGTGTGTATATATATATATATATATATATATATATATATTTAGAAGACCTAAGAAAATCATGAAATCTTAAGAGTGGGAATGGATACTGGTTGCCGTTTTCATTTAACACAATAGAAAATGCACCAAATATCAGGTCAGAAGACAAAACCCCAGTCCTGGCTTTGATTTTTACCAGCTCTGTATACTTTTTGAGCCTTAGGTACCATGTTTATACAATGGGGAAAATAATACTTGCATTGCCTAGGCCATAGAAATGTTGTTACCAAATGAAATAAAATATATAAAGTATTTTGTGAACCAAAAAAGTCCTATGTAAATGACATGTTGTATGACTATTATTTTTGTTGCTATTTTAGCTAAGCGACCTAAGATTTGACAAGTCCGATGACTAGATAAAAGTCATGTAAGTAATCAATTCTCCAATCAATTAATTAACAATCGTTAAGTGAGTATACAATGTAAAGGCATATTTGCTTTTTTAAAAAAATAAACAGGTTATACTCTCAAGAAGCTTACATTCTATAAAAACAGAGACATTATATATATTTGTAAAAATATAGAAAAATGCAAAACAAATATTAAATAATTAAATCAAAGGTAATTGGGAAGGATAGGGATGATTTGGGAGGAAGAGTAAAAGCTTTATTTGAAAGTGGTACTTCAGCAGTCTTAAAGAAGGTGAGAGATTCTCAGAGGTGAGGTACAGAAAAGAGTCCGTTACATTATGGGGGACAGACAATGCATTCTACCTTATCTTGATTGTAGAGGGCCAAACCACCCCCCCACTCTCTCATTTTCATAACTGAGAAGTCATCCTAGCTTCCACAATATCCACATATTCATCTTCAATCTTCTCACTAAGGCCTGTTGATTTTTACTATTACAAAATCTCTCGAATATGCTCACTTCTCTCACATGACACTGGCACTACTCTAATGCAGGCCTTCATCACCCCATGCCTCCATTACTGCAACAGCTTTCTAGTAGGTCTATCTCCCCCAATGCATTATCCATTTTACTAAAACAAAAATCTGATCTTCTTGCCCTACACACACACACACACACACACATACACACACACACACAGACACACACACACACTCAAAAACCAGCAGAGGTTTCATATTGTCTCTAGAAGTAAATACAAAATGCTCTGTTTGTCTTTTGAAGCCCTTCATAATCTAACACTCTGCTATCTTTTCAGTCTTTATATACTTTTTCATGAATGCATACTCTTTGATCTAATGACATTGGCCTTCAATCCAGTCACACTAACTATTGTTCCACAATTAAGAAATTCCATCTTTCAACTTCAGACATTTTTTCTAATTGTCCCCCTAGACAACAAAACTGTCCCTCTTTGTCTTTGGCTACTAATCTCCCTGGCTATTCTTATACTTGACATATCTCTGAGGAAACAAAATAAGGAATTTTTTTTCACCACTGCATAAGTCCCACAGAGAGAAAATAGGTATACTTTTTGGGTTGAGATAGGTATGAAAGTAAAGTGAAAGACTAAATTTGTCTTAAGAACTGCTGTTTCCTTGTTGCTAAATGATACAGAATGCCGAGTACCTTCAAAATTTGGCATTTGGCATCCTTGCTTCCCTAACTTCCCAGTTTTTTAAAGTTCTGAAACCCTACGACCGACTCTTTGACCATATCTTAGTCACATACAAGGATGCTCATATCCTAAATCCCTGATTAAAAATGCTGACTTTCTCCTCTCTGATCATAACTTTATAGTATTCTATGCCTATGACTTATCCTTCTAAATCTATTTTTGACATTATATTTTTTATTTAATTTTAACACACATTGCTTTATGAATCATGTTGGGAGAGAAAAAACCATGGGAGAGAAAAAAAAAAACAGAAAATAGAAGGGAACATAGCATGTAGTGATTTACATTCAGTTTCCACAGTTCTTCTGAATGCAGACGGCATTTTCTGTGCAAAATCTACTGGAACTGCTTTGAATCACTGAACTACTGAGAAGAACAAAGTCTTGTGTTGATCATTGCACATTCTTGTTATTATTGTGTACAATGTATTCCTGCTTCTGCTTTTTTGCTCAGTATTCATTCATGTAAATTTCTCCAGATCTTTCTAAAATCAGCTTGTTCATCATTTTTAATAGGATGATAGGATTCCATTATCTTCATATACCACAACTTGTTCAGCCATTCCCCAATTGAAGGGCATCTACTCATTTTCCAATTCTGCACTACCACAAAAAGAGTTGCTACAAACATTTTTACACATGTGGTTCTTTTCCCTCCTTTATAATTTCCTTAGGATACAGACATAGTGATGACACTGCTGAGTCAAAGGTTATGCACAGTTTGATAACTTTTTGAACAAAGTTCCAAATTTCTCTCCAGAATGATGGATCTATTCACAGTTCCACCAATAATGCACTAGTGTCCCAATCTTCCCATATCCTCTCCAACATTTATCATTCTCTTTTCCTGTCATTTTAGCCAATTTGAATAGTATGAGGTAGTACCTTAGAGTTGTTTTCATTTGCATTTCCCTTAAACCTTTTTTTTTTTTTTTTACTTTTATCATAACCTATGTTCCCAAGTATTTTCTTAGGCCATTATCAGTGTTCTAACTCTACTTTATCTTCCTAATCTTGGCCATATTTATAACTCATTAAACTCAAAATTATTCTCTGTTCTCAAATCCATTGTCCAATCATGGTTCATTTCTTGCCAAATCCCAGCTTCTGCATTATTCTCCAATCCTACTCATATGAACTGAAAAGTGGTAAAAAAAAAAAAAAAATCACTTAATCATGTTATCAGTGTATTATGCCACTTCAATGGGTTCCTCACTGAAGCAAGAAAATACTTTTGTTATTCACTAATTGATTCCCTATTTCACTTCCTACAGAAGCTATTCTCCTTTTTCTCTTATCTCCTCGGGTGTTTCATATCTTCCCTTCTCCCTCACTCATGGCTGAGAACTTAGCCTCTTATTTTAATGAACATATCCTCTTCCTTTCCCTTCACTTCAAAATACACAGATTTGGAAAGAACTTCAGTAATCCATTTACAAAAAGAGCCTTTATTATAACTGTATATCAAGTAACCATCTAGCCTCACTTCAAAAATAGGGAATGTGCCACTTCTTAAGGCTACTTATTCCATTTTATAGTCAGTTTTAATTGTTAAGAACGTATCCTTGATCTGTCTGTTTTTTTCTGACTTCAAATCTTAATCAGCTTTTTGCCATTTCAACATATTATTGTGATTTCCCCCACAGGGGAACCAAAGAGAAATTTAATCCTACTTCCCCATGATAGCATTTCAAATACTTGAAGTCAGTTAACATATCTAACCCCAGTCTTCTTTTCTCCAGGCAAATCATTTCCAGTTTCTTTGACTTATCCTCACTTTATCTTTTATAGATTCAAGGTCATTTACCATCTGGTTACTACACTCTAGATATTCTCCAAATTATTAGTGTCCTTGTTAAATCGTGGTGTTTCAAACTGAACACAATAATACAGCTGAGGTGCAATGAGTATAGAATACAATGAGCCTCTCACCTCTCAATTCCCCGAAGGCATGATAAATAACAAAGTAGATTATACATCTTCCACATCACACAACTGACTCAGTTAAATTTAATATCCACTAAAATGTAATTTTAAAGTTTTTTTTTTTCAAAACACCTGCTGTCTATCCATATTTTCCCCATTTCATATTTCTGGAGCTAATTTTTTTATACCCAACCATAAGTCTTTTATCCCAATTGAATTGCTTTATTTTATTCATTTCAATGTTCTGACAAATCACAATTCTTTTGGATTCTGACTGTGACATCCACTTTGTTAACCATCACTCCCATTTTTGTTTCATCTACAAATATGATGTCATTCTCCTTTTCTTTGGGCTCAGATAATTATATGATCTTTTACTTTTCCAAAGACAAAACCCATATGTGTGTCCCTGGTCCCATTTCCTTTCATATTCTCTAGTAGATTACCTCCTCAAACACCTCTTCAGGAATCTTTATTGTCTTTATAGGTATTATTTCTTCCCAATTTCCTTCTAATGTGAGATTTCTCCAATCCTTAAATATTATTCAGTAGATGTACTAGTCCCTCAAATCATCTTCCTATTTTTCTTTTATCTTTCATAGTCAAACTCATAGAAAAAGTAGCTTATAATCATTATTTCTATTTCTTCTCCTCTCACTTACTCTTCATCATGTTTAGTCTGGCTTCCAACTTCATCATCACTCAACTGAAACTGTTTGTCCCAAGTAAACAATCATTTAATGCCCAAATCTCATGCTTCATTCTTTCAACACTGTTGACTACCCTTCTTCTTGAGTAATCTCTCTTTTCTTGGTTTTCATTACATGACTCTCTCCTGATTCTTTTTTATCTTTATATTTCTCCTCAGTCTCCTTTGATGTCTCTTCATTCATAACAGATCCTTTGCATGTAAATGTCTTGTGGTTTCTTCTCCTTCTATACTGCCTCTTGATGACCTCATTATCTCCCATATGTTCAATTATAATTATAATATTTATACAGACAATTGTGTGTGTGTGTATCACACACATATATGTATACTGACCCACTCTCCCTAAGTTATAATCTTGCATTATCAGCTGCTGACTACATTTCAAATTGTTTGTAATAGAGATGGCTTAAATTCAACATAGCCAAAATGGAATTTATTATTATACCACTAGATCCTATATGTCTTCTAAATATCCTAATTTCAATCACAGTTACCACCACCATATTCAACTCCTCACTTTTCTTCACCTCACAGACCCAACCCATCAATGCATCTTGCCCTTTTTGCTTCCACAATATTTTTACATCCAATCCTTCACTCAATTCACAAAGCCTTCATTAACTTTGTACAGGCCATCATCACATCTCATCTAAATTATGCAACTGCCTGCTAATTTATCATCTTTCCTCAATCTTTCTGATACAGACCATCTTCCACATAGCAGCTAAAGTGTTTTTTAAGTCAAAATTTATCTTAAAAAAATTTAATGATACTCAAAGAGACAAGGTTGTTGGCAAAATGTACAGAGAACTGGCACTGGAGTCAGAACGACCCAAATCTAAATCCATCTTCATATCCTTATTCTCTATGTGACTTTAGGCAAGTTACTTAACCTTTGTTTTCTTCAGTTTCCTGAACTGTTAAATCAGAATAAAATAGAATTTATAGGTTTGTTGTGAGGATCAAATGAGACAACATTTAATGTTTTGTTAACCCCTTAGTACAGTGCCTGATGTAGTAGGGACTACGTAAATACTTATTCTTCTTTCCTTCTCCATTACCTCTAGGATAAAATAGAATATTCTCTGTTTAATTTAGCTTTTTATTCACAAACTGACCCCAACCTATCTTTCCAGTCTTGAACATTCCTCAACCATATTGGCCTTTTTTTCTATTCCTCTCACCTGACATTTTATATCCAATTTTCTTGTCCTTCCAGTAGCTGTCCTCCTTGCCTTTTGTACTTAACATTTACTCAGTATTGGAATTCATTCCTTTCTTCCCTCTCACGTTAAAGAATCTGTCCCTTCCTTGGGCCTTAAGCACCCTATTCTCCCATCCATAAAATGCTAGAGCCTTTCCTTCATTGCTCTCTTGTGTTTGTATTTATTCTTCATATACTTTTGTGTTTATTCTCCATATATCTATGCATTTTATCAGTTAGAATACAAGTTTCTTTAGAGAAATATGATGTTGCCTATGGCTCTGATTGGGAGTATGTGCTGGGAGTTATGAAAAGAGATATAGACATAACAAGTACAGCAGCTTTTGCAAAAAGCAAGCATGAGACCTATGCCTTATAGGCTTAAGAAAATACCACATGAAGCTTTCTAATCCAAAGAATTCAAAGCATACTGATCATAATCCAAATCCCTCTAGGCCTAATTCTTTAACTTATAAAACTATATCTTCATTAAAAACGCAAATCCTTCCTTCGTAGGTACTTGCAGCTTCGAGATATTAATACCAAAATAAGAATTTTAGTTACAATCAAACATCTCACAGAGTTGTAGATGGAGAAGTAATGATTATTTCTTGTTCATAAGGAAAGTTCTATTTCATTTTCTTCCATTGTGAGGTTCTCAAATTTTCATTTACCTACCCTCATCAGCAACTCTTTAATAATCTAAATAGTTCCAATATGATTTTTCTTAAATCCTATCAAAAAAAAAAAAAAAAAACAAGATTATAGAATTTCCTATAGGAAACCATTATCTAGACAGATTAAATTTAACCTACCTCAAAGGTAAGTCAATATCCTTCTCCCTTAGTTTTTTTTTTTTTCCTTCTTCTGATTTTCCAGTTTCTATTTGTCATTCACTGAGTTTACCATGAACTTTCTCTTAGGAATTATTTAACTTAGTGTTATGTGTATCTAGCACCTAACCTTGAACTTTACCTAACCATGAGTTTTAAAAAGACTATCAAATGCAAATTAAAACTTTTTTTTAATTTAAAAAATTTTTTTTAAAGTTCTTAATTACCACCTCACACTTCTCAGGTTGGCTAAAATAACAGGAAAAGATAGTGATAAATTTTAGAGGAGATGTGGGAAAACTGGGACCCTACTGCATTATTGGTGAAGTTGTGAAATGATCCAACCATTCTGGAGATCAATTTGGAACTATATCCAAAGGGCTATAAAAATGTGCATATACTGTTTGATCCAGCAATGTCACTATTGCTGTGTCACAAGAAAATCATAAAGGAGGGGAAAGGGCCTACATAGGCAAAAATGATTATAGCAGCTCATTTTGTAGGGAAAAAGAATTGGAAAATGAGTAGATGTTCATCAATTAAATGGCTGAATAAGTTATGATATATGAAAGTAATAAAATACCATTGTTCTATAAAAACTATGAACAAGCTGATTTTAGAAAGGCCTGGAAAGAATTTCACAAATTGATGCTGAGTGAAATAAGGAGAATTAGGAATACAATGTACACAATAGTAGTAAGATTGTATAATGATCAACTATGAAAAACTTGGTTCTTCCCAGTGATTCAGTGATTCAAGACAATTCCAATAAACTTTGGATAAAAAACACTATCTTTATACAGAGAAGGAACTATGGAAACTAAATGTAAATCAACATATTCTATGTTCACTTTTTTTTTCTTTTTATTCTGTTTTTTTTCTCTTGTGCTTTTTTTTTCCTTTTTTCTCCCAACATGACTCATAAAGAAATGTGTATTTTTAAAAAAATTACTGTACATGTATAAAAAGAAAAAATAAAATAATTTTAAAAGATTATAATTGATTTTTCTCTTTCCTTCACTTCACATAGCCTACTAATTGCCAAATCTAACAGATTTCACATCTATAACATCATTTAAGTTTTTTCTCTCTTAACTGTCAGTATTCAAGGGCAGACTTTCATTATTACTTGCTTAGACTATATTGCACTAACATCCTAATGTGTCTTACTGTCTTCTCTTTCCAATATAGATTTCCTACTGTCTTTAAATTAATATTTAGATATAGATATACAGATATCCTTCTTCTGCTTAAAAATCTTCAACAACTCCCTATTAACTTTAGAATAAAATGGCTACTCATTTGCTGATGTTCAAATTCCTCCAAAATCTAGAACAAGACTTTTCAGCTTTAGATCACATTCTTTGTGAAATAATGTATTCAAAATGCCAACATTTTGTCTTTGGTAAATATACTATTTTTCCTTGCCTTTTTTCATGCTGTGTCCTATAACTGTGAAATATTTTTATAGTGCTTAACCTGGTGCCTGGCACATAGTGAGTGAGTGCTTAATAAATTATTGTTCCCTTCCCATTCTATAATGCCTTCCCTCTCCCTTTTCATTTATTGTATTACTACCTGTCCTTTTAAGTCTTATTCAAATATCCCCCACCCATTCAGATATTTTTGTTTCCCTTTGCTTGGCAACTATTTTTGCCTCTCATGTTTCACATCTGTCTTTGACAGAATCTTCCTAATGTAACTTGTCAAGTAAATTTGTATATTTTAACGACCTATATTGGAGTTTTATTCTCTTACTTATTGATAGCTCCATAAAGATAAGGAGAATGTATTATCTATATTGATATTTCCTCTAGCACCCAGTATATGCTTTGCATACACTTGATTTAAATAAAACTTGCTGTGTTGTATTTATCATAATAACTTTTTTTTATTTTGTTGACAGATCTGATTTGAAAGATAAAATGTAAAAGCGAAAGGCATAATAGAGAAGTCTTTATTGGGCCTATATGACAGAAACTCAATTCAACTATTATTCTGGTGTGTGACTCTAAATGGCAAAGCACAGATAATACTGATCTTCTTTGCAAAGTTTCTGCAAGGAAGACTAATTAAAAATGATTGCAATGCACATCTGTACACAAACATATCCACCCCCTTTTTGAACAGTGAAAGTGTGTTACTAAGAGAAATTTTGGATCTTCTTAAAACTTGAAGATCTCCCTGAAATTAGTTGAGTAAGGCATGATGAGAGTCATAATGATTAACTTCAATGGCTCGATGACAAACTAACTTCCAGAATTATCCTTCAATGATTCATTTAAATTGAAAATAATTTTAATAATAATCTAAACATATATTCTATAATGGACTTACAGAAAAATATGATGGCATAAGCAGCTGGAATTCCACTCCCAGCTATTTCAACTTTTCTTTAAAATCCTAGGAATAGAATGCTCAGAAAGACAAAAATGATACAAGTCATCTAAGATAGGTAGTCATAAGAACAGGCCCCTTCCCTCTTGGAGTATTCATACATCTGCTTCCTAGTTTCCATCTTGAAATGATTTTAGAAAAGGAGATTTTCAAATGTTATGGTCAAAATGCATTTGGCCATGTCCTAACCCCAGTGTAATATGACACAATGTAAATTTAAATTACATGGCATACTTTATTTGTGATAACTAGAAGGTTTTGGTGTGCCAATGAGTTATTAGAAGCTAATGAAATTGGGGCAAGTGTATAGTATATCCAATGAATGTAAGCATTCATCTCCACTTCAGAGGGTATCTACTTCATACAAATATTAAAAAGGATAATTATGTAAGAAGAAAATAAGGAATGCATTTTTTTTTAATTCCAAAGATTGAGAGGATCTGGAGCCTTTCTTATGAAACATGACCATTCATTTGCCACAACTTGGATCTACATCAAAGAATTACAGAATCTGAAATTAGGCATGGACCCACACTTAACACCATATACCAAGATAAGATCAAAATGGGTCCATGACCTAGGCATAAAGAATGAGATTATAAATAAATTAGAGGAACATAGGATAGTTTATCTCTCAGACTTGTGGAGGAGAAAGGACTTTGTGACCAAAGATGAACTAGAGACCATTACTGATCACAAAATAGAAAATTTTGATTATATCAAATTAAAAAGCCTTTGTACAAACAGAACGAATGCAAACAAGATTAGAAGGAAGCAACAAACTGGGAAAACATCTTTACAGTTAAAGGTTCTGATAAAGGCCTCATTTCCAAAATATATAGAGAACTGACCCTAATTTATAAGAAATCAAGCCATTCTCCAATTGATAAATGGTCAAAGGATATGAACAGACAATTTTCAGATGATGAAATTGAAACTATTACCACTCATATGAAAGAGTGTTCCAAATCATTATTGATCAGAGAAATGCAAATTAAGACAACTCTGAGATACCATTACACACCTGTCAGATTGGCTAAGATGACAGGAAAAAATAATGATGAATGTTGGAGGGGATGTAGGAAAACTGGGACACTGATGCATTGTTGGTGGAGTTGTGAACGAATCCAACCATTCTGGAGAGCAATCTGGAATGATGCCCAAAAAGTTATCAAACTGTGGATACCCTTTGATCCAGCAGTGCTACTACTGGGCTTATACCCCAAAGAGATACTAAAGAAGGGAAAGGGACCTGTATGTGCCAAAATGTTTGTGGCAGCCCTGTTTGTAGTGGCTAGAAACTGGAAAATGAATGGATGCCCATCAATTGGAGAATGGCTGGGTAAATTGTGGTATATCTATGTTATGGAATATTATTGTTCTATAAGAAATGACTAGCATCATGAATACAGAGAGACTTGGAGAGACTTACATGAACTGATACTAAGTGAAATGAGCAGAACCAGGAGATCATTATACACTTCGACAACAATATTGTATGAGGATGTATTCTTATGGAAGTGGATTTCTTTGACAAAGAGACCTACCTGAGTTTCAATGGATAAATGATGGACAGAAGCAGCTACACCCAAAGAAAGAACACTGGGAAATGAATATGAACTATTTGCATTTTTGATTTTCTTCCTGGGTTATTTTTACCTTCTGAATCCAATTCCCCCTGTGCAACAAGAGAACTGTTCAGTTCTGCAAACATATATTGTATCTAAGATATACTACGACTTATCTAACATATATAGGACTGCTTGCCATCTAGGGGAGGGGGTGGAGGGAAGGAGGGGAAAAATCGAAACAGAAGTGAGTGCAAGGGATAATGTTGTAAAAAATTACCCTGGCATGGATTCTGTCAATATAAAGTTATTATTAAATAAAATAAAATTTAAAAAAAGAGTTACAGAATCTGAAATGCTGGTATTCAGTCACTTTAACAATCCTCTGATTGCAGGTGCTCAAATCAATAGATAAATGGATATACACAGTTAAGAAAGTTGCCAGGACCTATTTTTTTCACAGCTCTCATAGGTATATACTTTAAAATATAAAGACAAAAGGTAAGTTATACTACTGGTTGGCTTCATCAAAAGTGTATGAAATAAATTACATCTAATGACTGGTTTAGAAAAGCACTCTGAGCCCTGAGTTTGAATCATGTACTTAGAAAGGTTGAGTTTGTCTGCCGCTACCTCCCCGTATTACTCCACTTGAGTCAGATGTGACTGCACAGATGAATAGAAGTGGGTGGGAGGGAAGGCAAGGCTGCCTAATTGAAAGCTGGGAACACTTTGCAAACACCATTACATGAAATGTGAGAAGTGTAACGTGGCAGAAACACGGCAACACCTGGTGTCAGCAGCTAATTGTGTTGTACAATGGCATGTAAGACCAGCACATTTTGTTACAACCTGATCCTCTGACACTTACAGCCTCAACATTCTCTTTGGGGTTTGGATTACAGAACTGACCAGTTGGGTGATGGCATCCTCTGGGATTCAAGTTGCATTAGCATGAATATTTCCACTTATGACATGCCTTTATCTCTCTTGTGCAGCTCGGTAACAGGAGTAATTTCTGCCACCGTACTGTAATCCCTGGTTAAAAGGGAAAAATATTAATTCATAAAGTACATGGACTTTTGGAATTAAAAAAATGACAACAACAACAACCTGCTTCTGTCAAGAGAGAGATTTATTTGTGGGCTAATGTCAGTGTCAGGTTACTACAAGCAATACTGATATTCAAAAATGTTTTTTTCCTGTCTAGTTCATTTTTATATTTTCACTTAAGGATGAAGAAAAGATAAACTTCCTTGGCAAATTTAATTAATTTTTAAGAAAAACTTGGCTCTCAACCTTTACTTACTGCTTTCTTCCTATTGCAATATTTATAGGTGTTGTATTATATAGAATTATTTAGTAGGAAATTAGAACTCAGTGGAAAAAATGAATTTTGAGGAACAATTAACTGATTCAAAAATAAAAGAGAAAAAAAGGAAAGAACTTCAGCCCACATTTCCCCTAGTATACATCATGGTCTATGACATTAGACCTAAAGAAAACTGGGCTGTCAAAGCCTAAAATCATTTGCATGTCACATTTATGTGAAAACTAAGCCAGGCAGTACTTCGTGACTGGCTCCAGCTTCCTAGTGCCTGAAATTCTGAAAATGATGTCCTGAAAAATAGTTGGTTCCTGGTGATGACTGTTAATTGTGGCCCTTAAATCTTGGAATTAAACTGACATGGAAAGAAATAGCACTGGCTATGGTGCTGAGAGGGAAATGATCCATTTTGTCTTCATGCACAGGGGCCAGGGAATTTGAAAGGCCCACATAATACCAAAGGGGTTAATGGGCTGCTCTTCAGCTTAAAGTGCTAAGCATAAATGACAGACAGATCCTGTCAGTCACCCCAGAGATCATGTAAATTCTGTAAGCAGACATAAATGAGACTTACCAAAAAGTGGGTCTCTATCGAGTCTCTGTCCCCAGGGATAGACTGGATATGGAACTTGATTTGACTGTTAGTGCTGTAATTGAGAACTAGGAAATCCAGTATTTTAGAGCAACAACTCTGAAGCTTTAGGCAGTGTCAGTGAGGTAGCCTGGAATGACATTTCTAGCACACTGCTAACCAATTAGATATTAGAGACAGGTACACACTGCTCCGACCCACCTGTCTGTCAAGTGCTAGGGTTCCTGATGGGGAAGCAAGAGCACAGAGAGTAAGAATGAAAACGATGGAGTGTCAGGACAGCAGCATTCAGTGTGAAAGTCCCTGCCAAGGTACTCAGAATGATTTCAACATCGAATAGGGGGAAGAAGGCGTTCCAGCAAAGGGTATTGTTTTCTCCTTCTCTCTCCCTCCCGTCCTCCATTTTGTAGTAAATGACAGACAGACTTGTCCCTGCCACTCAGAAAACTCAAGTGGGGCAGCCCATAAATCATCCATGATGCAACAATAAAGCACCATAACTGGCTTTTGCGATGTTGCCAACAGAAAAAATAAAGTATACGTTCTCCCTGTGTGGTTTTTCAAAAATGAATTATGCCATTAAGTGCCAAGAAGAAAATTAGCTATGAGCTTTTAAATTTAAAATGATTCCCTTTTTAATTGTAAAACAGTGGCACTTAACTGCTATTGATCCAGCAGAGACACATTAGGGAACAGGGTCACCATAACTGTTAATATTCACTGCTTAGTGAAAGAGCATCAAAGGACATTTTAATGTCACAGACTTTCTCGGGGAGTTTTTAAAGAAGGTTTAAATCGGCCAGCCTATGAATGAAAAGGACATGAGGTAGACAAATGTAGAAACAAATGTGATAGCAATTTTCTGCTAATCAAATCATAACTCAAGATTGATTTTTAGCAAAAGTTTATGTCATATAGATTTCCAAGGCCCGGCGACATTTAAAAGTCAGAGTATATATTTTCTATAGAGTAGGACTTTTAAGAGGGTCATTCATGAGAGAATTACTGTTTATATTTTAGGACATATGTCCAAGGGATATAGTCTTCTGGTTTAGACTATTCATAGTTGGCCAGGTGGACAACTCCCCAAGTATAGTCCTTTAGGAGAAGATATAACTAGCAAAACTCTAATGACATTTTAATATTACTGTCATTATGGTAAATGAATTAAAATGTTTCCTGCTTTTTAGAAACTTTTATTAAATGAATTGTTAAATCACAAGTAAATGTTCCATTTTTTAGAAACATGAAAATCATTCTTTTATATTGTATACAGTATTCTAAAGTTGCAGAATGATATTTTGAATTAGAATTTCTAACTTTGTGTGCTTCTATATTCTGAATTACCCAAAAGATGTTTTAAATAATTTAAATGAAAATTGTAGCAACTTAATTCCAAAAAATAAATATATTTATTCTAAGAGGAAATGTTATCATTTCAAAAGAAATAGTAAAAAGTGATATGCAAAAAACTCTTTTCATGTTGAACAAAGTCCAATTGTTAATATAAGTTTTATCATAAATCAAAATTAGACTCCATAATTCTTAGTTTTTTCTTATTTAATAGTTGTCTTTTCCTTTAAAAAAATCTCAACTGTTCTTTCGATTTTGTTTGCTTTCGATTTTGTTCTGATAGCCTTTCTTCTACTTTTGCATTGTCATGTTCTGATCTTTTTCAGTCTAAGCTATTGATTCTCTTAAATGTCTTTTTCAATTCTCTAGATTAGAAAAATCATTTAGCAACATAAAAGACTTTAGACATTACTTAGTCCCAACTCTCCATTTTAGAAAGAAGGAAGTTTAACTTAATTAACAAAAGATTTAAGTGACTTGTTCAAGGATACAAATATAGCAAATAACAAAATTGAACTCAAACTTAGATCTGTTGAGTTCAAATTCATGTTTACACGTTTCCACACTGTAATCTAGGTTTGCAATATTATCATATGATTTATCCATATTATCAGAATCAATGTCTTCTTATGATAAATATACATTTTCCTAACAAAGTCATTAGGAAAGAACACATAAAATATAGTACACAATATAAAACAAATAACATGCAACACACTTTTTCTTGCTAGTAATATTTACAAGAATTCTGTGACCTTTTTGCTAACATCTTAATCAAAACAAAATTAATTTCATAAAATATTCACTTTTAATAATATATGAAATCTATATTGTATATACCATATTATATAGCAAATACATTTTTATACTTATTTTAATTTGAATCTTAATTTCTACTTTGTCAGATGGTGGTATGAAAATGTTGTACTAAATACTATACTATTATAAACCTCTGCTTTGGCTACCTTCTGAAAATCAAAAGAGAGGCTGCTGAGGCTTTATTCATTGTTATCAAAAGATGCTGATATTGGAGCAGGGAGAAGCCACTATGGCAGAGAGAATTCACAAACTTGCCTATAGTCTCTGTTTCCCTTGCAAACAATATAAATCAGGCTTCTAAAAGAATTCTGGAGTGACAAAAATCCACAAAAAAGATGAATGAAAATAATTTCCAGCCTAACATAATTTAGAAGGACCTCAAGAAAGTTCTGTCTCATTTAGGTAAAGGGGGAGCAGAGCCCAGTGCAGGCAGCATCTGGGCAAGTCAGTGGAAGGCTCTTAGATGAGTACCTGAAATCTTATAATCTTAGCTCAGCAGGCCAGTAGTACACAAGGCCAGCCATGAAGCATCCATTCCCAAAGTAGCAGACAAATTGCCAGCTTCAGAACCCAGGGCACAATAGGAATAGCTAGATATTTTTTTATCTTTCTGATAGATAAGTGGAATAGGTTAGATACACAAGACAGTAGTAAATGATTCTTGTAGTCTACTGTTTAATAAACCAAATATTTTCATTTCTGTGATGTTATCATTATTTAACAGAAACTGTTGGGAAAACTAGAAAATAGTTTGGCAGAAACAAGGTATAAACCACCATCTCCCAATATGTACTAAAATAAGGTCAAAATAAATACATGATTTAGAGATAAAGGATGATACAGGAAGCAAATCAAGAGAGCAAAGAATAATTTACCTGTTAGATCTGTGGAGAATGGAAGAATGTGTGAACAACAAAAAGATTATGAACATTTTGAAATTAAAAATGGATAATTTTGATTACATAAAAGTGAAAAAGTTTTTGCACACACAAAAAAAAAAAACAAACATAAAAGACTGGAAAGAAAGCAGAAAAAAAGGAAAATATTTTTACAGCTGTATTTCTAATAAAGGCTTCATTACTAAAACATATAAAGAACTGAGTCAAATTTATAAACTACACACGTTACTTAATTGATAAATTGTCTAAAGATATGGAAAGGCAGTATCCACATAAAGAAATTAAAGCTTTCTATAAGAATTTGAAGAAATTCTCTAAACCACCTATGATTAGAGAAATGCAAATTAAAACAACTGTAGTACCACTTCACATCTATAATATTATCTAATAAAATAGAAAAAATGATAAATGATGGGAAAGACATGGAAAAATTAGGATACTAATGCAATGAAATGACATTTTAAACTGATCAAACCATTCTGGAGAGCAATTTGGAATTATGCTCAGAGTACCACCAAACTATGCATAACCTTTGATCCAGTAACATCACAACAGGATGTATATCCTAAAGATATAAAAATACCTAACTGTATATATTTATATCAGCTCTTTATTTGATGACATTGAGGGAATGCCCAGTAATTAGGAATTCACTGAAAAAATTGTGGTATAGAATATAATACTATTGTATTGTATTGTGTTATAAGAAATGATGAGCAGCATATTTCAGAAATGCCTGGAAACACTTACATGAACTGTTATTAATGAATTGAGAGTGAGGAAAACATTGTATACAGTAACAGCAACATTGTATGATGATCAGCTATAATTAAATTAGTTCTCAGCAATACAATGATCCAAAGCAATTCCAAAAGACACATAATGGAAGATGTAATCTACTTCCAGAGAAAGTCTGGATCAAAGCAAACTATTTTCATGGTTTTTGTTTGTTTTTGTGACTTTTCCTTATGTTCTGTTTCTTCTTTTACAACGTGACTAATGTGAAAATATGTTTAAATGAATGCACATGCATAACTTACATCAATTTTTTGTTATCTTGGAGGAGACTAAGAGGGAGGAAAGAAGAAAAAAAATGGAACTCAAAATTTTATTTTAAAATGAATGTTAAAAACTGTCTTTACATGTGATTGGAAAAACCCAAGACATTTCAAAAGAAGGAGGAAGAGAAGGAAAAAGGAGAAAGAGGAGAAGGAAGAACAAGAACAAGAAGAGGAAAAGGAAGAAGAAGAGGAGGAGAAGGAAGAAGAAAAGGAGAAGTAGGAAGGAAGGAAGGAGGAAAGGAATAAAAGAAAAGAAAGAAAGAGAAAGAAAGAAAAAAGAGAGAAAGGGATGGAAGGAAGGAAGGAAAGAAGGAAGGAAGGAAGGAAGGAAGGAAAGAAGGAAGGAAAGAAGGAAGGAAGGAAGGAAGGAAGGAAGGAAGAAAGGAAGGAAATACATTAAATACACAAGGAACTCTTTACAATGAAACTGGGAACAAAACCATTGAAGTACTTAATAGATTACAAGCCACTCCACAAACTTGTACAAGTTTCCCTCATTCATTTTTTTTTCCTCTACTGTGCATAACTGTGAATGTGTGTGGTTGCCAGCTTGAAAGTGAAAATAAGATTACTAATAAAATCACGGGAACGCTAAAAGTTAAAAATGTGAATGTTGAGGATTGTTTGTACTAATTATTTTCATACTTAGAAACCTACTCTAATCTTACAACTTATTTATTTATTTATTTATTTATTTATTTTTGTGTGTTTTTATATATATATATATATATATATAAATTTTATTTTATTTAATAATAACTTCGCATTGACAGAATCCATGCCAGGATAATTTCTACACGACATTATCCCTTGCAATCACTTATCTTACAACTTATTTAGAAGATACCAATACTCCAGTTTTAAATTGTTATGTTTTCTATAAGCAAACTCAATCAGTATGTTTTTATTGAGATACTGCTGTGGACTGCAGATATACTTTGACTACAAGGAAAAAGAAAAGAATCCACTCATTTGGGATATATTTGTGCACTCAGTCACAATAAAGATAGATCCCTCTAACATGGAGCATCCTTTCCCTTCAAATTGAGGCTTCTGTCTCGCTATGGAAGTATATCATAAATATACACAATTAGTTGACAGAATTTCAATAATCACAAAGTTAGTGTGAGAGTTTGGCATCTAACAGATTTTTTTTCTGAATTCAGGACTCCTTGCACTAAACCATTTTGTCTTTATATGTTATTATCAAAATATTTCCATTTCTTCTTCTAAAGAAAGTATTCTTTAAATTTAAAACACTATATAAATATGAGATATTAGTTTGATCATTTTATATTTCTCTAAGATAATCTTCTTTAATTGATATTTTGTATTGGTAAGCATGTACTGAATATTCCTTGATAATATTAGAAAGCCAGTATTTTGCTAGCTCCTTCTCAGGATACTAAAAAGAGCTTGGTCCTTGTGGGAAAAATGAGTCTCTTTGAAAAAAAAAGGAAAGTCCAAACCAAGGACTTATTGTTTGACTGCTATTCCAAGAGATTCTCTTAACACCTATATATTGCTCAACATCTGGGTCTAAATTGGGTCTATGTCTCCTTTATAGGTGGGAGGCTTTTGATGTCTTTCCCTGGATTTTATCTCTTGACATGTTGGTCAGAGTGTAAAAGTCCTTGGTCCCCATCCTCTATAGTATAGAACTCAGGAGCATGTATTTACCCCAATCTGGTACCTTTAAATATACTTAGGGATGGTTAAAAGGAAAATATAACAGAAAATATCTAGGGCATGGAGGTTATTGACAACATCAAAGACTGAAGTGAGACCAAAAAAGATTGTGGTTTGAAAAATAACCATGAGATTTAGCAATTTAAAAAAAAATTTGTAGTAACTTTGAAGAAAGCATTTTCAGTTAAGGATAAAGGTGGGAATCAGCCTTCAAAGAATCAAGAGAATACAAGGAAAAGAAGTAAAAGGAGTAATTCTAAAGGATCTTCTCACTGTATTTAGACAAGAAAAAGAGAAGAGATATAGGAAAATAGATAGAGATGAGTGGATCAAGTGAAGATCTTTGCTTTTTTGTTGTTGGGTTTGGTTTTTTTGTGGAGGAGGATGTTAATTTTTGATGAAGTCAAAGTAGATAATAAAGTAGCAAGCAGTAAATTGTGAGTGATTGAAAATGAATGAATGGCAATGATAGAAAAGAAAATCTGCTGGAGAAGATGATTATAATGGTATCAGTTGGATACATAGAGAGGATTTCAAAAGGAGAAGGGCAAATTTTTAATATGAAATGATCAAAGACAAGAGGGTGAGGGAGCAGTATTAAAGTAATGTGAAATGGAGACAAAGGCAGAAGATGGAATTCCTAGAGATTTGCTTCCATTAATTTGAGCGAAATATATTCTCAGATAAGCAAATGGAGAGAATCAGAAGAGTTGCTCAATGTCCTTATTTTACAAATGGACAAACTGAGGTAAAGAAAAGTAAAGCATCTTAGGAATCAAGTACTGAGACTCAAATCTGGTTCTTCTTATACTCACTATAATATTATTTTCACTACACCTACTTTTCTATCCCTGGGGTCTATGAATCCATAAACAGTGACTGAAAAAAATTGTGTTGTATTATCTACTTAATTTGACCAGGGTGGAGAAAGACAAAGCAATTATGTGGTTCAGTGGATAGAGATCGAGACTGAAAACCAGGAAGATCGGAGTTCAAACCCAGCCTAAGACACTTACAAGCTATGTGACCCTGGGCAAGGCATTTAACTCCTGTTTGCCTTAATCATGTTATCTTCGGAAAATGGCAAGCTACTCCAGTACCTTTGCCAAAAAAACCCCATGGACAATATGATTCACAGGGACATGAAATATTTGACATAACTGATCAACAACTTATCACAAGGGCATCTTAGCAGCTCCATAGTGCACAGAGCACTAGGCCAAAAGTCAGAAATGCTCATCTTCCTGTGTTCAAACCTGACCTCAGATATCTATTGGCTATATAATTCTGGGCAAGTCACTTAACCCTGTTTGCCTCAGTTTCCTCCTCTGTATAATTAGTTGGAGAAAAAAAAAGGCAAACCATTCTAGCATCTTTGCTGAGAAAACTCTGAATAAAGTTCATGAAGAGCCACACATGACTGAAAATGAATAAATAACAAAGATAGAGAGAGTATAGTATAACAGCATAAGTACAGTATTTGCAATAGAAGAGTTCACTTTGAGTCTCGTGTCTCCCATATATTACCTCTACACATGTAAAAAGAAATCACAATTTTCTTGGGCTTCTATTTCTTCAATTGAGATATATTGATAATAATACTTGAATTACTTATATCAGAGGTTTTTGAGAAAAATTCATTGTAAACCTTATATCAGAATAAAAATATTGACTACTTATATTACCTGAGAGAATATTTCAAGCAAAAATCTTGCTTCAAGTTATATTATTTAATAATAATATACACTCATCTATAATGTATATATTTATACCATTTTAACATTAAAAATATTTTCTTCTCAATAATCCTGGCATATTATGATGGAAAAATAAAAGGTTTATCCATAATCAAGCAGCTAGGATCTAACCCAAGACTGACTCAAAGATTACAATCCAGGTGTTTTAACTCCCAATTTAGTTGTAACCCTCCCTATCACACTTCCCTATGTGTATTAGTTAGGCAGCTCACTGATCAATGATATACAGATGTAACAATTGGACCTATCCTTTTCTAATGGGTCCAGTAGGAAAGACTAGCAAGGAAAAAATAAAGATACAGAATTAACCAGTCACAAACAAGTATTTATTAAGCACTCAGGAAGTTCTAGAGCCATAGAATGAGACAAATGAGATCAACATTTTATATATATGGGTAATGCATTGTTTTGTTTAAATGTACTTATTTGTTACAAGGAAAGACTTCCAAGAAGTCAGATAGTGAGAACTGATAGAGATGCAAAAATAAGAAAGAAAAGAGTAGCAATATAACATTTAAATCTGTAGAAGGAAAAAGACATTATTTATTCAGTGTAATAATGTTTTAAAAATAAACTATGTAACAATTAAGAATTTTACACATAATCCTCTTTTGTTTACTGTCTGAAATATCTGCAGTAGTTGATGATAAGTAGATCATAATAAAACAAAATAATCAAGATACATGAACTTAGGTTGGGGTGCTTCAACTGTTTTGTGTTTGTGCATTGAGGTGAATTCCATGGATCTCTTATTATAATGATATAATTAACACATGAACTAAAATATAAAGAACTACAAAGAAAACCGATTATTTTGAAATATGGTTATCAAAAGAAATAAAACACTACTACATTTAAATTGTTTTGTAAGATCAATAGGTAAAATTTTCAAGGGGAGAGCTTTTACATCATTATAGTTAAAAGAACTGCCTAAGAATTAAAACTTTTCAAAATTAGGAAAGGCTGCTTTGACAGAAATCAATTTCTCTATCCCTAGAATTACCCAAATCCAGACAAAAAAAAGGACTATAAAGATTTTGTAGAGGCTATTTATACTTTAGGCAAGGGATTATCCTAGATGATTCCCAAATGTGTCCCAATCCTAAAATTCCTGAAAAAGACCATTACTTGAACCTCTTAGAAATTGAAAAGAGTGATTACAAATACTGAAGATATGCATAATTAGAATGTTCTTTATGTGAGTATCAGGAATCTTCAGTGTGATTTTTTTACAATGAATTGGGGCCACAATTCTACACATGAAAATATATCTTCAAAACTATAATGCAAATCAATGAGAAAATAGTATTTGAATATATATTTTTACTTTATCTGCAACATTTCAGGGACAGACTTACTATATAAAAAAATGAATATGTAATACTTTGAAAGGGTACTGTCAAGGATTATCATCAATTTTCTATTAAAAATTCTAATAACAGTGGCATAATGCTAATTATGAGCAAAACAGAGTAAAATATAATATATAGATAGTGTTTAATAGTTTAATAATAACACTTAACTTTTATGTACTGTCTTAAGATCTAAAAAGTACTTTGTATACATAATCTCATAGTTGCGCAGGGTAAGCATTCAATTGAAGTTTATAGAAATAAATGACTTGTAGACTGAGGTCATAAAATAAACTAGTATCAAGGTAGGGGCTCAAGTATAGGTCTTCAATTTCAAATTCACCACAATTCAAGATATCTTTATTTACATTTGGTTTTATGATTTAATTCAGGGGATGTCAGTTGCATGACAGGTCACAACATTTAAGATTCTTTATTCCCCATCTATATAAAGTCACAGGGTCAGACTAGAAGATATCTAAAGTCTCTTCCTTCTTTGAAATTCTAAGAGTCTATGTTACATATGTGCCTATGTATGTGTGTGTGTGTGTGTTAAATGACCTAAGCTTTAAAATAAAATATTATTTTTATTTTAATTATCCTGATGTTTTAGAAAAAATAAAGGGAATTTTGTTTAATTTGAAATATCTAAATATTAAACAACCTTCTCATTTTGCTCTGCATAAAATAAACCTTAGAATCAAAGCAGGTCATGATTCCCTAAGATACATTCCCTATGTAGGAATTGCCTTAAAGCCAAATTAATAGAACTACTCCCCCCACCCTCGCTTTAAAGATAACTGCTCATTTATCTAAGGGTTTATTCCTTTTTTTCATAAAAGTAATGGTAAAGCCTAATGGATACAAAACACAGCTGGGGGTTTGGAGACAGAAACATTATTGATTTTGTTCTGCAAAGAGGTCACATTGAGAAAATGGTATCAAGTCTGAACGGGAAAGGTGATGACTTCAAGCTGCATTTCAGTTGTATTTGTGACATGCAGTCAAAAAAATAAATCTCTCTCCTTTACTCCATTTCTTTTACCATCAACTTTCCTTTGGCAAACTGTCTAAGCTCTTTTCTTCCTGCAGAGAAACATCAATTCTTTCTAGAAGCACCTCTCTCTCCATTACTCTCTTTATCATTCCCTCCATTTTTATTTCTCTGCCTATTCATTCAAACTTGCTTTTTTTGTCTCTGTCTCTCTTTATGTGTATGTATATGTGTGTTCATTTGTGTGTGTGTGTGTGTGTGTGTGTGTGTGTGTGTAGTCTACATAGGATTCATACTAAGCCATTATAATTCCAAGTACAGCAGTTATTCTGCTATATCATGCTGTCTCTTGTTGTTCAGTCATTTTCAGTGCTATCTTACTCTTCAGGAAACTTTTGAGGGTTTTCTTGGCAAAGATACTGTAGTATTTTGCCATTTCCTTCTGCATCTCATTTTACAGATGAGAAAACTGAAGGTTAAGTGACTTGCCCATGGTCACACAGTTAACAAGTGTCTGAGACTACACACACACATGCATAAAAACGTGTGTGTGTACTTGTATGTATATTATATATAGACATCTAGAGAGGAAGAGAAAGAGATGCACATTTTATGCTTATAGTAAACAATTTATACATGGACTTTTACTCATTGGATTTATTTTGGCTTTGCTAATGTTTCCAAAAGAGGATGGATAGAATAAAAACAAGGGGATAGGTAGAGGGGTTGACCTTATCAGAGAGAAGGGTCAGCTTTTCCTCAAAGACTGGAGCCATGAAATAATAAATGACATAGCAGTTAAGGTGAATTTTGAGTTGTATAGTTGGGGACAAGAAAGACTTGTAGTTGTTTTTTTCTTCAAAGTAAAAGTGAGAGAAAAATAGTGATATAGGTTGCTTTAGGAGAAAAGAAATTTAAATAACTTCTGTGGAGTGTGTGATAGAGAATCACTGACAATAGAATAAAAGGACTGTTTTGTAGCAATTCAGCTCTTGAACAAATGATGTGGATGTGTAGTATAACCCAGTCTTTATACTTCTGTGATTTTCTGTGGAGTGTTCAGTAGTATATAAGAAGAGGTAAAGAAGGCAGAAGTTAGGTTTAACTCGCAAAGAATTTGGTTAATTCTTAACAGTGATAGGACAAGAAAACATTTCAAAAAGGATTCAAGGGTAATAAATAGCTTATTGCTGAGCTGGGCAACAAGTTCAAGAATGTAGAAAAGTGATATGACAGCAGAAATGATGGATTTAAAGAAATCGAAAAGGTAGAAGAGCCAAGAAATCTTGTTGAATATAGAAAAAAATAAATTAAATGAAATGAAGGAGATGAAGAAATAGGAAGTCAAACAGAAAGGAATTTCAGAATTCTCTATTCACAGTTACAGGTACTCTGTAGAGCTAGTATATGAACCTCTGTCTGAGAAATCTGAAGTAAAGTGAGAATGTAGCTCATACCATTTTCCTAAATTTTCTTTATGGAAAGATGTTATGAGATTTTTTTTTTTTTTTTACTGAGAAGTATTCAGTGTTTCAAAACAAAATGCACCAATAAAGATATAAAAACAAATACACCAATTGAAGGGAAAGGTCATGGAAATTGTGGGAGTTGCTAAACTGGAAGATAAGAATGATTGAGGCAAGACATATTTGTTTTTTAATGACCCTAGGAAATCAGAGCAAGACTTGGTGGGGGGAAAAAAAAAGATTGTCAACTGAGTTCTGAAGTACTGAAGCAATAGCAAGAAAATGATTGGGAACTTATAGTTCCCAGACAAGGATTTGAATTAGATGAGATAGATGATATATATATGAAGAGAGAGAGAGAGAGAGAGAGAGAGAGAGAGAGAGAGATGGACTGATGAGATGGATAGGTGAATGGATGAGTGGATGGGTGGGTACATGAGTGGATGGGTGGATATTTGGATTGATAGTGAATAACAAGGGGGTAAAGTTTTTCAAATAATGGTGATGGAAAGACAATATAAACATGGCAATGAGGAGTCTGGAATCTAATTACTTCTTCCTCTATATTAGAAGACATGAAAGAAGGAGCACCCAATCCTAGAGACAGTGACCAGTAAAAAAAGTACTTGAATTTCTTTTAATGCAAAAAGGTAGAAAGAATATGAAGAACAAGGAGAGAAATATACTTGGAACAAAATGAATTGGAAGTTTCTTAAAAATATGCTTATTTAAGACTGTTTCACAAAAATCCTAGAGATATGATCTCATTCATACTTTAATTGCTGCTGAACATCACTAGCATGTGTGCTGTTGTTCAAATTTTCCAAACAAAAAAAGAAAGTTTGAATGAATAGGCATCAGAAAATATTCAGAATCAGAAAAGGGCATGGCTTTTCTGAGAGACACTCAAGGCAAGGCCCAAACTTTAACTTGTGTTCTAATATTACACAAATTTGTCTATTGCCTTGGAATGGGAAAAGGGTCCAGAAGGGCAAGACTAGATAATTTCCTCCTTTTACAAAAAAATAGAAAAAGTGAAATCATTTTGGAATTATTATACATGTATCATTGATATGAACTAAAGATAATTACTATCATTAACATGGATAATTATTGACTATATATTGCTAAAATGGTCTTTCAAGAATTTCATATTTCTAAAGCTGATCATTCTGCTTATTACTAAAGCACTATACAACATTCTTTTAAGAGGCAGAGTGTCTTCAAATTTTCTAATTCTAGACCTTGGCATAGATAGTTGTGAGTGGGAACACTGATTGAGTTGATTTGCTTGTGTGATCAGTATGGGGGCAATAATATAGTCTAATAACTTGCTGGACAGCTGGGTGAATTAAATAATTTCTAGTACACAATTTAGTCCCATGTTGCATTTACCTGGGTCTAGTAGCTTGACAAGTCCATTTAGTCTCTTTTAGTTCCTTTCAAGGAGATTTGCATTTTGGTTTCAATAGTTTCTAGTTTTCACAAACTGTGGCAGGTAAGTGGTAGTGAAAAGAACACTACTCTTACAATAAAGAAAAGATCTCTGTTCAAATCCCATCTCAGACACTTACTAATTACATAATCTAGGAGAAGTCACAAAAACTCTCATTTTAAGGTAATAATAATCACATTGGTTTATAAAAGCACCAATCTTATAGGGTTACTGTGAAGATAAAATGAAATAATATTTGTAAAATGCTTTGCATATCTTAAAGCACTGCATAAATCATCATGTAGGCATCTATATAATACTAGGAGTTCAATTCCTCAATTTTAAAAAAGTCTAAATTCTTAGTGGAATGAGAGAAGGATTGTAAATGATAATGTAATACAGTAGAAAGAGTATTGACTCTAGTGTTGGAATCACCCATGGTCAAATCTCTCTTCTGCTATCTGTTTGATATAAAGTAAATCACTTAATTTCTTCTGCCCACAATTTTCTCAATTTTAAAATGAAAGGATGGACTCAATCCTTTCTATGTACAGACATATAATACAATGTAACAAAACCTTTGCAGTCAGTAGTAGTATAGCCTACTTATCCTGTTACTTGGAGGAATGACAGAGAGATATAATTGATCAAGTGATTGATTATCCTAGACCATCTATCCAAATATATTGGGATTTGCAATACAATGGAAAGGATAGTCTAGCAATATAATGTCAGTTTAAGAAGAGATGATAAGGAATAAATGAAAAGAAAAATGAGTAGTAAGCCCTTATCTATGCCAAATACTATGATAAATGCTCATACACAAAAAAAAAAATGTAGCTCCTGCCTTTATGGATTTTACATTCTAATGAAAGAACCAACAAATATAAGGAGGAAGTGTGTAGATATTTCGGCATTTTGATTTGGAAAGATACCATAGTAGTGGCACAGAAAGTAGATTGATGCAGCCTTCTTTTAAGTAATAGTAGTACTGATATGATCATCTTTCTAAAACTAGAAAGGAAAGCTTAAAGGAGGGAAAGATGTTAATCAGATGACAAGAAAGCTGACACACGATGGAGGAGAAAAGACATGACTGGTCTTTTTCTGAACTCTTCCCCATCCTCAAATTAACAGCAAATCAAGCATCTGAATTGGTTTTGGAGTGTTAGAACCCCCAAATATTTGGAGTGTAACAAATTTCCAGCAAAAGATAATTCAGAAGAACTTCAGAGAGGGGTTGTTTCAATCAGGCAAAGAGGAAGCCTGGCCAAGCACAGCCAGCCAAGTGCAGGCATTGCAGAGACGCAGGATAGTGTGGGCTCCACACCAGGAAATCTACTAGGAGGAATCAACAACTGTATTGGCTACTCTGTTGTTAGGATTCTTACAAGGGTCTAAGTTAGTAGAATTGAGGAGACAGTAGTTAAATCTAGTTTAGCATTGATTTAATCTTACAACAAATAATGGTTTCCTAGTGATATAATGATTGGTGTATACTCAATGTGGGATATATAAGGAGGAGATGTCAGGGCTAGAAAGGAAAAGCGCACTAGAAGCTTTCTGAGGCTTTCAGATTCATTCCATATTCCACCTTTGTTGTGGCTGGAGGCTGAAGCTGGCAGAGGCAAAAGACTAGCAGCAGGAGCTCTCAGAACCAGAGAAATAGGTTTCTATTAAAGCTAACCAGGCCCAGGGAAAAGAGACAAGACTTTGAAGGAGATGACAAAAGATTTGGACTTTAACTCCTGGCTGCATTTGGGGTGATTACACTGAAGCCCTCAAGAAACCTGAACCAGACAATATTATATTTTAGAGAAGAATATTACATTTTGTTGCCCGAACAGGGACCAAGAACCTGCATCTGTGAGTTTAGGGTGAGTTTATTATTAGGGTGAGTACAACAAGGAAACCTTGTTAAAGGGCTAAAATAGTATTTCATCTAAAATGGGATAGATATTTAGAAAACAGTCTTCTTTTCCTCTTCAAGGAAAAGGTGTCGAAAGCTTGGTCACACTGAAAAAAAAATCAAGGTTTAATTATAACTTGGGAGTACATCATTGATCTTTTAAAAACTGTACAGTACACATCTCCTTGGTTCTCTAAGGAAAAAGAATTGGATCCAAATGAGTAGAAATTAGTAGGAGAGCAATTATGTCAATACTACAATGAAAATGGATCTGACTCAATTTCCAAAGACACACTTAATACATATAATTTAATACAACTGGCTTTAAGAAATTATATGTATTAGAATAAGGAAAGAGAAGAAAGAGCAGGAGGGGGAGGAGCCAAATAAACTAGGTGAAAAGGATGAAGACTCAGATAAGAATGGAGTTAAGTACAATTTTGAGTGTGATGCTTCACAGCAGGAAACATTAGGTCATTCCCAATACCCTGACCTACTTCCCTCAATTAACCCTTCATGGGTGGAGGGAGAAGGAGGAGGGGGAGAGACAGGAACACATTCAGCATCTCCTATGGAGCAACCTATGACAAGATTACAAAAGGCATTGGTTAAGGCTAAGAAAGAAGGACAGAATATATCTAATTTAAAAATAAAGGCATATCCTGTGATTGAAGAGCTTGACTCTTCAGGTCAAAAAAAGGAGAAGATACACTTTTTTTGATTTCGAAAAAAATCAAGGATTTGAAAAAGGGTTGCACTCTTTATGGGGCTACATAATCTTATGTCAAGATATTACTAGATAATTTGGTTTATGAAATCTTAATCCCTTGTTATTGGAAATCCCTAGCAAGGACATGTTTAGAACCAGGACAAAACTTGTTGTAGACTTTTGGAATATCATGATTTATGTAGGATTCAAGCCCAACGCAATAAGCAAACTGGAGTTAATATACAAATCACCTTTGACCAACTAGCAGGTGAAGGTCAGCATGCAGAGAATTCAGAATGGATTAACTACCCCATAGCAGCTTATGAACAAATTGCCACTGCTGCTATAAAAGCTTGGAGTTACCTCCCAGGGAAAGATCAAGGGGAAGCCTTCACAAAAATAGAGCAAGGTCCCAATGAATTATTTGCAGGTTTTGTGGGATGTTTTCAAACAGCTGTCACCAGAATCATTGGAGAAAAATGGAGCCTCAGAAATAATGATAAGAAAACTGGCTAAGGAAAATGCTAATGAGGTTTGCAGAAGAATTATATGGGGACTACACAAAGAAGCTCCTTTAAAGGAGATCATAAGACACTGTGCCATGGTGGGCACAAATACTTATTATACCCAGACTATGATGAACATGGGAAGACAGGGTCCCTCTTGGCAAGGGACTTCTAGAGAGAATCATCAATGTTTTCAGTGTAGAAAAATAGGACATCTGAGAGCCCATTGTAGGTATGGAGATAGAGTAAGAAGATAGTGTGAGAGAAGACCTAAAACCCTAGGTCCAAAATGCCACAAGGGCTTCCACTGGGCCTCAGAATGTAGATTGACCCAGGGAAATGAGAGGTAGGGCCCAGCTCCAAGATATCATACAAAAGACAGGTGGGGTATGATGGCAGCCAAGGTTACACCTTTAGAAGTTAAGGACTATGATGTGATCAATCAGCCAAAAAGCAATCACATGGCAGAAAGGGATTACCATTGCGGAGAATACAGGCTTCTTTACCCAAAAGAAGGGCAGTGTCCAGTGTGAACAATTCCAATATAAGGAGTAGTTCCAATGTAATTACCAGGTAATGAGGAGAAATTTAGAAAGTGGTAAATAGAAGGGACAAGATAGGTTAACTGCTTGGGAGAAAGGGGTTGCTTGTATTTCTATAGATGGAGAAGGAATCAGATGGGTGCCATATTTGCTTTGTCCATCAGAGAGAGACAGAAAAAAGAGAAAAACCTAGAAACAAAGGAGAAGACCTAAAAAACATCTGACACTGAAAGAGTATGGCTGATAATGAGGCTATTGCAGGACTTTCAAAACTTGCAGGAATTATTGGATTCCTGTCACATGAACTAATGTTCAATAGATTCCTTTTGGACTATTTCTAGGACTTATGGATGTGTATAATTCCTCATGTTATTTGTTACATCACTACAATCCTGTGTTTCTATGTGCTTATGTAATTTATGTAATTATGTGTAATGCCTCCCATATTGATGAATTTATGTATATCTGTTTCAAGTGAGCCCCTTCAGAAATCCACTAATTTGATTTGATTTCCCATTTCCTTTGGTGTTTTCTTCTCCCTGCCTGAGATGTCAGGGAGGGTGTGATCACCTCTTTTTATGGTGTTTTCAATCCTTTTTTGAGCAGGGAGGGAAGGTGTCATCACCTTCTTTTTTAGGGTTCTCACCTCCTTGAGAAGTCTGGAAAGAAAGCTAGAGATGTAAGGATTTTTACAAGGTGCTAAGTAACTGGAATTGATGAGACATTGGTTAAATCTAATTTAGCACTGATTTAATCCTACACCAAATAATAGTTTCCTAGTGATATAATGATTGATGTATACTCAGTGTGGGATATATAAGGAGGAGCTGTCAGGGCCGAAAAGGAGAAGTGCACTAGAAGCTTTCTGAGGCTGAGACAGATTCATTCCATCTTCCGCCTTTGTTGTAGCTGGAGGCTGAAGCTGGAGGCAGAAGCAAAGGAGCTCTCGAAACCAAGGAGAAAGATAGGTCTCTATTAAAGCTAACCGGGCCTCAGGAAAAGAGACAAGACTTTGAAGGAGACAACAAAGGAATTGGACTTTAACTTCTAGCTGCATTTGGGATGATTACACTGAACTGAAATGAAGGCTGCTTCCAGAAGCCCCCCAAGAAACCTGTACCCAGAGAACATTACAATTTAGAGAAGAATATTACATTCTGTCCTTGTTGCAAGCCAATAAATCAGCTGATTATCTGTAAGACATCCAACATATGCAAAAGGCAAACAATGAGCCCCTAAACCCTAGAATATTTAGACCTGGCCACATCCTCCCAGCATCAGATGTTAGTCAGCATTGATACAGTGCAACCACTGTCCCCTGTAGAGGAATCTTGGACAATCCCCTCTATGCTCTCAAAGCAGACCTCAACTTTTTTTTTTTTAATTAATTAATTTATTTTTAATAACGTTTTATTGAAAGAACCCATGCCAGGGTAATTTTTTTACAGCATTATTCCTTGCACTCACTTCTGTTCTGATTTTTCCCCTCCATCCCTCCATCCCCTCCCCTGAATGGCAAGTAGTCCTTTACATGTTGAATAGGTTACAGTATATCCTAGATACAATATATGTGTGTAGAACCAAACAGTTTTCTTGTTGCACAGGGAGAATTGGATTCAGAAGGTACAAATAACCCGGGAAGAAAAACAAAAATTCAAGCAGTTTATATTCATTTCCCAGTGTTCTTTCTTTGGGTGTCGCTGCTTCTGTCCATTCTTGATCAATTGAAACTGAATTAGCTCTCTTTATCGAAGAAATCCACTTCCATCAGAATACATCCTCAAACAGTATCATTGTTGAGGTATATAATGATCTCCTGGTTCTGCTCATTTCACTTAGCATCAGTTCATGTAAGTCTCGCCAGTCCTCTCTGTATTCATCCTGCTGGTCATTCCTTACAGAAAAATAATATTCCATAACGTTTATATACCACAATTTACTCAACCATTCTCCAAATGATGAGCATCCATTCATTTTCCAGCTTCGAGCCACTAAAAAACAGGGCTGCCACAAACATTTTGGCACATACAGGTCCCTTTCCCTTCTTTAATATCTCTTTGGAGTATAAGCCCAGTAGAAACACTGCTGGATCAAAGGGTATGCACAGTTTGATAACTTTTTGAGCATAGTTCCAAATTGCTCTCCAGAATGGCTGGATGTGTTCACAATTCCATCAACAATGTATCAGTGTCCCTGTTTTCCCGCATCCCCTCCAACATTCCACATCATCTTTCCCTGTCACTCTAGCCAATCTGACAGGTGTGTAGTGGTAGCTCAAAGTTGTCTTAATTTGCATTTCTCTGATTAATAATGATTAGGAGCATATTTTCATATGTCTATAAATGGTTTCAATTTCTTCATCTGAGAATTGTCTGTTCATATCCTTTGACCATTTATTAATTGGAGAATGGTTTGATTTCTTATAAATTAGAATCAATTCTCTATATATTTTGGAAATGAGGCCTTTATCAGAACCTTTGATTGTAAAAATGTTTTCTCAGTTTATTGTTTCCCTTCTAATCTTGTCTGCATTTGTTTTGTTTGTACAAAAACTTTTCAATTTAATATAATCAAAATTTTCTATTTTGTGGTCAATAGTGATCTCTAGTTTATCTTTGGTCATAAATTCCTCCCTCTTCCACAGGTCTGAGAGGTAAACTATCCTATGCTCTTCCAATTTATTTATAATCTCATTCTTTATGCCTGAGTCATGAACCCATTTTGACCTTATCTTGGTGTATGGTGTTAAGTGTGGGTCAATGCCTAGTTTCTGCCATACTAATTTCCAATTTTCCCAGTAATTTTTGTCAAATAATGCATTCTTATCCCCAAAACTGAGGTCTTTGGGTTTGTGAAACACTATATTATTAAAGTAATCGGATGTTTAAAGCAGACCCCAAATTTTAAAAAATGAGCAAAAAAGCAAAAAGAACTCTAACCATAGATAGTTTTTTTATGGAGAAAGAAAAGAACAGATTTCAAACCCTGAGGACACTAAAAGCAGATTGTCTCCAGATGAAGACCCAAAGGGTGATATTAACTGGTCCCCATCTCCCAAGGCTCTCTTGGAAGAATTGAAAAGGATTTTTAAAAAGAGTTGGAAGAAAAATGAGCAATGGAAATGAAAAATTTGCAAAAGGGTATGGAAAAAGAAACACAGAAATTATCTGAAGAAAACTTCTTTCAAAATAGATTTAGCCAGTGAAAGAATTCATTAATCACCTCCTAAAAAAGACCCCAAAATGAAAATTTCATTTTTATAGCCAAATTTTAGAATTATTGGACCAAGGAAAAATATTGAAAGCAAACAGAAAGAAACAATTAAAATATAGAGTCACAATCAGGATTACCTAGGACCTAGCATCCTCCACCTTAAAGCATCAAAGGATCTGGAATTTGATATTCAGAAAGGCAAAGGAACATGAATTGCACCTAAGAACCAATATCTAGCTACATGGAGCATTATCTTTCAGAAAAGAAGAATGGATATTCAATGATACAGTTGAATTTTACGTATTACTGATGAAAAGTCCAAAGCTGAACAAAAAAAAAAAAAACTCCAAGTATAGGACTCAAGAGAAGCATAAAAAGGTAAAAAAGAAAGAACTCTTTAGAACTTTTCTGTTATAATTATACTTAGAGACTCAACATATGATTTTATTTTACTGTGATGAATAAAAAGAAATTAGATGTGGAAAGGAGATTGTACTGGAAAAATAGGAAAATAGAGGTAAAATGAGGGAAATTACATCTCATGAAGAGACAAAGAAGAACTATTATAATAGAGGGTAAGAAGGGAAGGGAATGAAAATTGTGTGAATTTTACTCTCATCAGATTTGTCTAAAGATAGCATATTAGACATGTTAGGTTTCATAGAGAAACTGGTATCACCTTATAGGGAAGTGGGAAAAAAAGGGGAAAGGAAAGGGGGAGACTAATAGAAGAGTAAACAGAAGTAGTCAGAGAAAAGTATAAGAAAGGGTGAGGGCTGTAAAGTGGAAGGGCTGTTTGAGGAAGGTGATGTTCAGAAAAAAAATTCTGTGGAGGAGGGAAAGGAGGAATGGAAAGAGAAAGGCATAACTTGGAGTAAATAAGAAAATAGGAAATACAGAATTAGTCATTAAAATAGGAAATACAGAATTAGTCATCTTAATTGTAAATGGGAATGGGATAAACTCTCTCATAAAACAGAAGCAGATAGCAGACTGGATTAAAAGCCAAAATCCTAAAATAGGTTGTTTAGAAAAACACATTTAAAGCAGAATGATACATACAGAGTAAAGGTAAAACACTGGAGCAGAACCTATCATTCTTCAAGTCAAGTAAAAAAAAAAAAAAGCAGGGGTAACAAGCGCAATCTCAGATCAAACAAAAAGCAAAAATAGATCTAATTAAAAGAGATAAGTAAGGAAATTAAATCCTATCTAAAAGTACCTTAAAATATGAAATATTAATATCAATGCTAAACATATACGTACCAAGTAGTATAGCATCCAAATTCATAGAAGAAAAATTAAGAGAGTTGCAAGAAGAAATAAACAGCAAAACTATACTAGTGAGGGATCTCAACCTTCCTCTCTCAGTGCTCGATAAATCGGACCACAAATTAAATAAGAAAGAAGTTAAGGAGATAAATAGAATTTTAGAAAAGTTATGTATGATAGATCTTTGCAAAAAGTTAGAGACAGAAGGAGTATATTTTTTTTTCTTGGCAGTTCATGGAACCTATGCACAAATTGACTATATATTAAGGCATAAAGACCTCAAAATCAAATGGAGAAAGGCAAAAATAATAAATGCATTTTTTTTCAGATCACGATGCAATAAAAGGTACATTCAATAAAAGGCAAGGGAAAATAGACCAAAAGTTAATTGGAAACTAAATAATCTAATCCTGAAGAGACAATGGTGAAACAGCAAATCATAGCCACAATAAATAATTCCATTCAAGAAAATGACAACAATGAGACAACATACCAAAATTTGTGGGATGCAACCAAAGTGTTTCCTCAGGGAAATTTTTTATATCTAGATGCCTACTTGGATAAAATAGAAAAAAAAAGTGAAGATGAATGAATTGGGCAACTAAAAAAGCTGGAAAAATAATAAATTAAAAACCACCAATTAAAGACCAAATTTGAAATTCTTAAAAGGTGAGATTTATAAAATTGAAAGGGAAAAAACTATTGAATTAATAAATGAAACTGAGTTGGTTTTATGAAAAAAACTCACAAAATGGATAAACCTTTAGGTAATTTGATCAAAAAAGTAAAGAACAAAATCAAATTGTTAATATCAAAAATGAAAAGGGAAAATTTTTCACCAATGAAGAGGAAATTGAAGTATAATTAGGAATAATTTTGCCCAATTATATGTCTAAATATTTGATAATTTAAGTGAACTGGAGGAATACCTACAAAAATATAGATTGCCCAGATTAACATAAGAGATAATAAATTATTTAAATAGTCCTATTTTAGAAAAACAGATAAATAAAATAGAACAAGCTATTAATCAACTCTGCAAGAAAAAAAAAAATCTCTAAGGCCAGGTGGATTTACATGTGAATTCTACCAAACATTTAAAAAAATTAATTCCAATATTAGATAAGCTATTTCAAAAATTAGGGAAAGAAGGAGGCCTTTGCAAATTCCTTTTATGACACAAAAATGGTGCTGATAACTAAACCAGGTCAAATGAAAATAGAGAAAGAAAATTATAGACCAATTTCCCTAATGAATATTGATGCAAAAATCTTAAATAAAATATTAGCAAAGAGATTACAGAAAGTCATTCTGAGGATAATACATTATGATCAAATAGGAATTATACCTGATTCAATACTTAGGAAAATTATTTGCATAATTGTCTATGTCAATAACCAAACCATAACAAAAATCATATCATTATCTCAATAGATACACAAAAAGCATTTGATAAAATCCTACCCACATTCCTATTAAAAACACTAGAGAATATAGGAATAAATGGAATTTTCCTTATAGTGATCAGTAGCATCTATTTAAAATCATCAGCAAGCATCACATGTAATGAGAAAAAATGAGAACCATTCCCAATATGATCGGGGACGAAAAAAGGTTATCCACTATCTCTGTTACTATTCAATAGTTTAGTAGAAATATTAGCTTTGGCAATAAGAGAAGAAAAAGAGATTAAAGGATTTAAAGTAGGTAATGAGGAAACCAAATTATAACTCTTTGTTATGTTGGTATGGTTATGTTATGTTGTGTTATGTTGGTATATTTATGTTATGATGGTATATTTAGAGAACCCTAGAAAATAACCTAAAAAACTACTAGAAACAATTCACAATTTTAGCAGTTTCAGGATAAAAAAATAAATCCACATAATTCATTGGCATTTTTATATATGCTGATATATGTTTATTTATATATGGTTTATATGCTTCCGACAAAGTTCAACAGCCAGACATACAAAGAGAAATTCCATTTAAAATAGTTGTCAATAATATAAAATATCTGTGTATCTATCTGCCAAGGGACAGTCCAGAACTATATGAGCAAAACTACAAAATACTTTCCACACAAATAAAGTTAGATCTAATAAACTGGAAAAATATTAAGTGTTCATGGGTAGGCCAAATGAATATAATAAAAATAACAATGCTACCTAAATTAATCTACTTATTTAGTGCCATACCAACCAAACTCCCAAGAAATTATTGTACATATCTAGAAAAAATAATTACAAAGCTCATCTGGAACAAGAAAAGGTTAAGAATTTCAAGGGAATTAATGGAAAAATGCAAATGAAGGTGGCCTAGCTGTTTCAGACCATTTGGTACTGGCTAAGAAATAAGGTGGAGATGATCAGTGGAATAGGTTAGGTTAATAGGACAAAATAATCAATGGCTATATTAATCTAGTCTTTGACAAACCCAAAGACCCTGGCTTTTGGGATAAGAACTCATTATTTGGGGCAGCTAAGTGGCACAGTGCAGCTTTGAACTCAGGAGGACCTGAGTTCAAGTCTGGGCTCAGACATTTAATACTTGGGCAAGTCACTTGACCCCAATTATCTCAGCAAAAAATTAAAAAAAAAAAAAAAAGAACTCACTATTTGACAAAAACTGCTTTGAAAACTGGAAATTAGTATGACAGAAACCAGGCACTGACTCACACCTAATATAATATACCAAGATAACGTCAAAATAGGTTCATGATTTAGACATAAAGAATGTTATTTTGAGCAAATTGGAAGAACATAGGATACTTTTCCTCTCAGATCTGTGGAGAAGAAAGGAATCTGTGACCAAAAAAGAACTGGTAATTATTATTTAACACAAAACAGATAATTTTGATTACATTAAGTTAAAAGGATTTTGTATAAACAAAATCAACGCAGGCAAGATTAGAAGGAAAGCAATATATTGGGAAAATATATTGGAATCTTTACAAATTGTTAAGTCATTAGAGTTGATAGAGACAATAATTATCTAATTTAGCATGGTTCAGTATTATTGATCTGATCTTACAAGGAGATGTTTTGGGCCAGAACCTGAAACAAGGTACTAAGTAGAACTAATTGATACAGTGCTTGTGTTCACACCTTTACTCATTGGAGTTCACAATTATGAGAGATTCACAAAGCAAACTTTGTAACTTTGTGAATTCACACCTCCCTTAGGTGTGCCTCCAGAAGGAGGAATCGACCTTTGGGAGATGATATATAAGAAGCGGCTCTGTCAGGAGTTCAGCTGAATTTAGATTGAGAGGGGAGCATCAAATGAGTTCAGCCAGAAGCCCTCTCTGAGTGAGGAGTTTTATTTCGGAACATTGACTGGGGTCAGAGAGGAGCACTCTGGAAGACTGAGAGCCAGAAGCCTCTCTCAGAGGCAAGACAGATTCACCTTTGTGCTGGCTGTGCTGAAGGACAAACCTTTGGATTTGGAGACATTCGGAGGGAGCTCTTGGAACCAAGCAGAGAAATAGATCTCTATCTAGATAAGCTAACCGGGCTATATTGGAGGCAATAAAAGATCTGAACTTTTATCACCTGGCTGCTTTTTGAGGTGATTATTAGTTTCAACTGCAACTAAGGCTGCCTCCAGAAAACCTCCCCTGAGAAACATGCTTTCTCCCAGAGAAGAACCATTATTATTTTAAAGAAGAAAAACACCCACATTTTGGCACCCAAACAGGGACTGACAGACCCCCTCAGTGGATTTCAGTGGAAAAGCTCCAATCCAGATTTCAGTGGAAAAGACTGTGATCCTGATCCAGTGGAAAAGTCACTTCAACCCAGAAATTAAGGTGAGTACCATAAAGAAATTTTGTTAAAAGTGTTAAAGTAGAATTTCAGCTAAGATGGGACAGATATTGAGAAAACAGCCTTCTGTTTCTGTTCAAGGAAAATGTTTAGAGAGCATTGTAAAAGTTATGGAAAGCCAAGGTTTGATTATAATTTTGGAGCAGATCACTGAACTTTTACAAATTGTAAAGCACATGTGCCCTTGTTTCTCTATGGAAAAGGAATTGGCTCTAAACAAGTGAAAATTGGTAGGAGAGGGTCTTTGTCAATTCTATAATAAAAATGGGCCTAACTTAATTTCCAAAGACATACTTAATACATATACTTTAATACAACTGGCTTTAGGAAATTTTATAAGTATTAAAATAAGGAAAAAGAAGAAACAGCAGGAAGGAGAAGTGCCAAACCAACTAAATTAGGTGAAAAGAATGGAGTTAATTACAATTCTGAGTGTGATACTAAACAGCAGGAGGAATTTGATCACTCCACATCTCATGACCCTCCCCCCTCAATTAACCCTTCATGGGTGGAGGAAGAAGGGGGAGGAAGAGAGACAGAAACACAGTCAGCTTCTCCTGTAAAGCAGAATATGACAAGATTAGAAGAGGCATTAATTAAAGCAAAAAATGAAGGAGAAAATATATCTGACTTTATAACTGCATATCCTGTGATTGAAAAGCTTGACTCTTCATGTCAAAAAGAGAGAAAATACACTCCTTTTAATTTGGAAAAAATTAAAGATTTGAAAAAGGATTGCACTCTTTATGGGGCTACATCCTCTTATGTTAAAATGTTACTAGATAATTTGTCTTATGAAATCTTAACCCCAAATGACTGGAAATCCATATCTAGAACATGTCTAGAACTGGGACAAAATTTATTGTGGCTTTCGGACTGTCATGAATTATGTAGGATTCAAGCCCACTGCAACAGGCAAACAGGAGCTATTAAACAAATCATTTTTGACCAAACAGATGGTGAAGGTCAGTATAGAGAGAATTCAGAACAGATTTAGTATCCCATAATAGTGTATGAGCAAATTTCTAAAGCTGCAATAAAAGCTTGGAATTCTCTCCCTGGACAGAAAGATGGAAATAAAGCTTTTACAAAAATAGAGCAATGTCCCAATGAATGTTTTGCAGATTTTATGGGATGTTTGCAAACAGCTGTAATAAAACCATTGGAGACAATGCAGTAACAGAAATAATGACCATACATTTGGCTAAGGAAAATGCCAGTGAGGTTTGCAAAAGAATTATATGGGGATTAGACAAAGATGCTGCTTTAAAGGAGATCATAAGACACTGTGCCACAGTGGGCACAAATGCTTATTATGCCCAAACTATGATGAACATGGAAAGATAAGGTCCTTCTTGGAAAGGGATTTCTAAAGAAACTTGTAGATGTTTTCAGTGTGGAAAATTGGACATTTGAGAGCTCATTGTAGATATGGAGATAAAATGAGAAGACAGAGTAAGAGAATAAAACCCAAAACCCCATGTCCAAAATGCAACCGAGGCTTTCACTGGGCCTCTGAATGTAGATTTTCCCAGAGAAATGAGAGGCAGGGCCTAGGGCCAAGGTATCAATCAAAAGATAGGTGGGGCATGATAGCAACTGAGGTTATACCTAGAGAGACTTTAGAAATTCAGGACTCTGATGTCATCAACCAAGAGAAAAGCAATCAGGATTACAGTTGGGGAGAATACAGGTTTTTTAACCCAGAAGAGCCGTGTCCAGTGTGAGCAGCTCCATGATATTTAGATAATTGCCAGGTGATGTGGAGAGATCCAGAAAGTGGTGAATGGAAGGGACCAGATAGATTAACTGCTTGGGGAAGAGGGTTTGCTTGTATCTCTACAGGTGGAGAAGGAATCAGATGGGTGCCAACAAGCCACATTCGCCTTGTCCATCAGAGAGAAACAGAAAAAGAGAAAAAACTTCAAAACAAAGGAGATTAAAAAACATCTGACACAGAAAGAGCATGGCTGACAATGAGACTGTTAAAAGAACTTTTAAAACCTTCAGGAATCATTGGATTTTCTAACACAAGATGAGACTGTTTTAGTTCTTGAAAAACCAGCAAGAATCAGTGGATTCCTTGAGATGAAAAATTGTTGATGAGACTATTGCAGTACTTCAGAGCTTACAGGAACTATTGGATTTCTGGCACATGAACTAATGGACAATGGATTCCTTTTGGACTATTTCTAGGACTTATGGACATGTGTAAATTCTCAGGATGTTTCATGTTATTTGTTACATTACTACTAGCCTGTGTTATATTGCTATGTGCTTATGCCATTATGTGTAATGCCTCCCATATTGATGGATTTATGTATACCATGTATATCTGTTTCAAGTTCTGGCCCATATCGATGGATTTATGTGTACCTGTTTCAAATGAGCCCCTTCAGAAACCCGCTAATCTGATTTGACTTCCTATTTCCTTTGGTGTTTTCATCTTCCTTCCTGAGATATCAGGGAGGGCGTGACCACCTTATGTTCTAAAACAAAAGAAAGCGGGAGATGTTAGAATCTTTAAAAATTGTTAAGTCATTAGAATTGAATGAGATAATAATTATCTAATTTAGCATGGTTCAGTATTATTGATCTGATTTTACAAGGAGATGTTTTGGGCCAGAACCTGAAACAAGGTGCTACATAGCACTAATTGATACAGTGCTTGTGTTCACACCTTTACTCATTGGAGTTCACAATTATGAGAGATTCACAAAGCAAACTTTGTAACTTTGTGAATTCACACCTCCCTTAGGTGTGCCTCCAGAAGGAGGAGTCAACCTTTGGGAGAGGAGATATAAGAAGCGGCTCAGTCAGGAGTTCAGCTGAATTTAGATTGAAAAGGGAGCATCAAGTGAGTTCAGCCAGAAGCCCTCTCTGAGTGAGCAGTTTTATTTCGGAACATTGACTGGGGTCGGAGAGAAGCACTCTGGGAGACTGAGAGCCAGAAGCCCTCTCTCAGAGGTAAGACAGATTCACCTTTGTGCTGGCTGTGCTGAAGGACAAACCTTTGGGTTTGGAGACATTCGGAGGGAGTTCTTGGAACCAAGCAGAGAAATAGGCCGCTAAGCTAACCGGGCTATATTGGAGGCAATAAAAGATCTGAACTTTTATCAGCTGGCTGTGTTTTGAGGTGATTATTACTTTCAACTGCAACTAAGGCTGCCTCCAGAAAACCTTCTCTGAGAAACTTACTCTCTCCCAGAGAGAACTATTATATTAAAAAAAAAAGAAAATCACCACAAAAATATTTTTACATTCAAGAGTTCTGGTAAAGGCCTCATTTCTGAAATATGTAGAGAAATTACTCAAATTAAGATGAATACAAGCAATTCTCCAATTGATAAATGGTCAAAGGATATGAACAGACAATTCTCAGATGAAATTAACAACATCTCTAGTCATATGTAAAGGTGCACTAAATCACTATTGATCAAAGAAATAAAAATTAAGACAACTCTGAAATACTACACACAGGAAAAGATAATGACAAATATTATAGGTAATCTGGAAAAATTGGGACTAATAACATTGTTGGTGGAATTTTGAAGTGATCCAATCATTGTGGAAAGCAATTTGAAACTATGCTCAAAGGGCTATCAAACATTGATCCAATAATGTTTCTACTGGGCTTATATCCAAAAGAGATAATAAAGATGGGAAAGAGACCCACATGTGCAAAAATGTTTGTGGCAGCCCTTTTTGTAGTGGCAAAAAACTGGAAACTGAGCAAATGCCCATCAGTTGGAGAATGGCTGAATAAGTTATGGTTTATGAATGTTATGGAATATTATTGTTCCATAAGAAATGATCAGCAGGATAATTTCAGAGTGGCCTGGAGTGACTTACATGAACTGATGCTGAATGAAATGAAGAAGAGGAAAAGCGATATGAAATGTGATAAACTACATCACATGAAGAGACCAAAAAGACCTATTACATTTGAGGGAAAGATGGAAGGAAATGAGCATTGTTTGAAGTTTAATCTCATCAGATTTGGTTCAAAGAGATAATATTATAGATATTAAGTTTAGTATAGAAATTTGTCTCACTCTATAGTGAAGTAAGAGGGGAAAGGGGAAAAAAAAGGGGAAGCTAATAGAAGAGAGGGCAGAAGTAAAATGAAAAAGAGATACGAAAAGATGAGGAGTTGGAAAAAGAAAAAATAGGTTAAGAGAGGTGGCAGTCAGAAGCAAAACACTGGTAAGGTGGGAAAGGGGGAAAGAAAAGAGAGTAGTATATGGTGAAAAACAGGATGGCAGCAAATAGAGTTAGTAATTTTAAATGTGAATGGATTGATCTCTTCCACAAAACAGAAGCAGATTGCAATTTTTAAGGGAATTAATGGGAAAAAATGCAAAGTAAGATGGCCTAGCTGTACCAGATTTAAAAATATAGTATAAAATAGTGGTCATCAAAACCAATTGCTGTTTCTAAGAGTAGTGGATCAGTGGAATAGATTGGTTCACAAGACACAATAGTCAATGACTATAGTAATCTAGTTTAAGGGAAATCCAAAGACCCCACTCATATAAGAACTCACTATTTGATAAAACTTAATGGGAAAATGAGAAAATAATAGGCAATGACCAGCACCTTAAACCTTATAGGAAGACAAAGTTGAAATGGGTTCATGATTTACATACAAATGGTGATAGTCTAAGTAAATTAGGACAACAAAAGAGTCTACGCCTCAGATCTGTGGAGAAGAAGGAATTTATGGACAAAGAACTAAAAACATTATGAAATACAAAACAGATCATTCTGATTATCTTAAATTAAAAAAAAAAGTTTTGTACACACAAAACAAATGCAGTCAAAATCAGAAGGAAAGTAGAAAATTGGGAGAAAAGTTTTACATTTCTAATAAAAGTCTCATTTCTAAAGAACATGGATAATTGACTCAAATTTGTAAGAACACAAGCGATTTTCTAATTGATAAATGGGCAAAGGATATAAGTGGACATTTTTTAGGTAAAAAAATTAAAGCTATTTCTTGTTGTATGGAAAAAATGTTCTAAATCACTGTGGATTAGAAAAATGAAAATTTATACAATTCTTATGTATCATTTCAATCATTTTAGATTGGCTAAAATGACAGGAAAATATAATGACAAATGTTGGAGGGGATGTGGGAAAACTAGGGACACTAATGCATTGTTAGTGGACTTGTGAACTATCAAACCCATTCTGGAAAGCAATTTGGAACTATGGCCAAAGGGCTATCAACTGTGCATACCTTTTGATCCAGCAGTGTTTCTACTGGGCATTATGTTCCCAAAAAGATCATAAAAAAGGAAAAGGACCAACATGTGCAAGAATGTTTGTAGCAGCCCTTTTTTTGTAGTGGCAAGGAACTGGAACCTTAATGGATACCCATAAATTGGGAATAGCTGAATAAGTTATGGTATTTGAACATTATAGAATATTACTGTTTTACAAGCAATAATCAGCAGGCCAATTTCAGAAAGGCCTGGAAACACTTATGTTATTTGAAGTTAGTAGAACCAAAAGAACATTGTACACCACCACAACAAGATTATTTGATGATCAGCTTGATAGAGTTGGCTCTTTTCAACAATGAGATGATGAAATGATTTAGTCTTGTGATGGAGAGAGCCATATTATGGAGATACATATTATGTGTGTCACATAATGTGGTTCACAACATAATATTTTTACCTTTTTTATTGATGCTATTGTTTGTTTGTTTTTCTTTTGCTCATTTTCCCCTTTTGATCTGATTTTTTCTTGTGGCAGCATGATAAATGTGTAAATGTGTTTAGAAGAATTGTACATTTTGAACTTATATTGTATTACTTACTGTCTACAGGAGGGAAATGTGGGAATAAGAGGGAGAAAAATTTGGAACACAAGGTTTTACAAGTGTGAATGTTTAAAACTATTGTTGCATGTATTTTAAAAATTAAAAATTTATTAAGAAAATAAACATTTCTTTTAAAAAGAAAAAAAAATAAAAGTAATAATATTAAAAATGAAAAAATATATTTACAACAAATTAAGAAGAAATCATTAATTATTTTGTCCACTTATAAGCCAATTAAATTGATAGCAAATGGAATGGTGAATATTTTAATGCAAAATACCTAAACTGATAGAACAAGAAATAGGTAATTTATATCTCAAAAAGTCAAATTGAAAAATAAATTGAATAGGGGAAGCTAGGTTGTACAGTGGATAGAGCACCAGCCTGAAGTCAGAAGGATCTGAGTTCAAATCTGGTTTCAGACACATAATACTTCCTAGCTTTGTGACCCTGGGCAAGTCACTTAACCCCAATTGTCTCAGCAAAGAAAAATAAATAAATTGTATGTATACACACACACACACACACACACACACACACACACACACATATATATAATGGAATAACTCGAAAAAAGTTGGACTTACAAATGAACTCTCTCATTGAAATGAATTAAATTATTACCATTCAATTCTAGCATTACATAAAATGAAAAAAAAATGAAATAGTGTATATTAGCAAATTATGTCTTCATGAAGTAAGTAAATGTGGTCCTGATACCTAATCTAGGTGAAGGTAAAAGAGAGAACCAAAATGAGAGAATATTATCTTTTTTAAAGTATTAATGCAAGCATAATAAAGAAAATTTCATCAAAGAAAATATAGTAATTTATTTTAAAATATACAAGTATAACTAATTTAGGTTTAAACCAAGAATGCAAGTTTGAGCCAATATTCAATTTGAGCCAATATGAGCTATAAACATATTTATTATTAATAGCAAAAACAAGTAAAATCACATTAACTATACAAATAAATGTAGAAAAAAATTATGAAAAACAATATTGTCATAAGAACACAAAATCAAAGGAATAAATTCATTATTCATTAAGAGGGTAAAAGGAATCTAAAAAATCAACAGAAAAATTTATAACAGCAATAGTAAGGCCTTTCTAGCAGCAACTATTCCCTTTATTGCCACATATTTTTATAATTCAGGAAATGCTATCAATATCACTGAGACACCCTCCCCACCAGAAAAAAAATGGAAAAAAAATTAGTAACATAGAGACCTTCTAGAAGATATAGAAACTATGTTGGAGTCCAACTATCAGTATAGTCAAAAATTATACAAATACAACTATAAAACATTCTTTACATAAACACAGATCTATATACTTGGGGAGAGTAATTGCTCTCTCCTTACCAAAATAGTAAAAATAACAATATTATCTAAATTAATGCACAGATTGTCAATCAAACTACCAAAGAGTTATTTTGTAGACTAGAAAAATAATAAAATTTGCTGGAGTTCTTGTTTTTTTTTAAAAAATAATAATCGTTCTCTCTGGGAGAAAGCAGGTTTCTTGGGGAGGTTTTCTGGAGGCAGCCTTAGTTTCAATTGAAAGTAATAATCACCCAAAATGCAGCCAGCTGGTAAAAATGCAAACATTTATTTTCTCCTTCCAAAATAGCCCAGTGAGTTGAGACCTATCTCTCTGCTTGGTTCTAAGAGCTCTTGCAGCTTTGTCCTTTACTTCTGCCTCTGCTTTCTTCAGCCTCCAATTCAGCTCCAAGTTGAATCTGTCTTGCCTCTGAGAGGCTTCTGGCTCTCAATCTCCCAGAGTGCTCCTCTCCAACCCTAGTCAATGTTCCAAAGTAAAACTCCTCACTCAGAGAGGGCTCTGGCTGAACTCACTTGATGCTCCCCTTTCAATCTAAATTCAGCTCCACTCTCTTGACTGGGCTTATATATGATGTCTTCTGAGAAAATGGGATTATGGGTTTTCTCCCATAGTGCTCCCTGTCCCTAAGAGCTTCAAGGGAGGTATGAATTCAGATATCTCATACTAAACCCTGAAATCTCCCAAAGGTATGAACTCCAATGAGTAAAGGTGTGAACACAAGCATTGTATCAATTAATTCTACTTAGTACCTTGTGTCAGATTCTGGCCCAAAACATCTCCTTGTAAAATCAGATCAATAATCTATCAACTCTAATGAGTTAGCAGTTTGTAAAGATTCCAACATCAAAATTTATCAGTAGGAACAAAGGTCAAGAACCTCAAAGGAAATAATAAAGAAAATTGGAGAAAAAACTGTACAGTGTTTATTATTGCAATGATTTGGTACTGGCTAAAAAAATATCACTAAGGCAAAAAAAAAAAATCAGAAAAACCAGTAACAAATCACCAGGAATTTGAATACACAAATATTTTGCACCATATACCAGAATATACTCTAAATGGAATACATGTTAAATAGATATAAAGGGTAATATTATTTTTAGATAGAGGAAGAAAAATATATGTTTTTCATAATTGTGGATATGCATATAATTAATGAGAAAGAGCTAAAGGAGATAAAATAGACAATTTTAATTTTAAATAAATTATTTTGCACAAAGAAAATCAATACAGATATAATTTTAAGGGTGTGCTAGAATAAGTTGCGATCTTTGTAGTAAATTGTTCTAATAAAGATCTTATAGGTAGTGAATGAAATGATGCAAATATCGAACAAGATCCATTCTCCCAAATATAAGTTATCAGAAAATATAAACAAATGATTCTCAAAAGAGATTGGAAGCACTAATAGCAAAGAAAACTGGCAACTGCTGAAGGAGTTATGACAGGACAAACACATAGATCTATTAGTAGAGCTATGAGAATGGTCAAACTATTATGAAAATAAATTCAGTACTATACCAATAGTTTCTAAACTATGCCTAGCCTTTGACTTATTAATGTCTTTATTAATCTTATACACCAAAAAGAACAAAGGAAAAAGAAAGAAACCATATTTCAAAAACAATTATATCAATGATTTTTGCTATGGCCAAATATATAACAATGTAGATTCCCATCAACTGCAATCTCTGAACAAATTATAGTATATGCATGCAAAGAAGTATTGTATTTTAGGAAACAATAAAAGTAATAGATTCAGAAAAAAACCTGAGAGGACTTAATTTTTTTTAACTCTTTTGGACTGCAATAAGCGAAATTATACAAAGACTACAACATTGTAAAGAAAAACAACTTTGAAAGACATGAGCAAAAAGCAATGCAATGATCAATCACAGTTTATTATAAACAAACCAATATCTTATAGACAGATAATAAATTATTCTTCCCACTTATTTGTAGAGATATAAATGATTGTAGTACAGAGTGAAATGTATATTTTCTGACACAAAGTGTGGAATTGTATGTCTGTGTGTTTTTGGTTGTACTTCATTTTTAAAATGGATGTTTTTATATAGGGAAGATGTGAGAAAGTTGAAGAAAATATGGATCTTGTTTCAATGATACTTTTTAAAAAAAAGACAGAATAATCAATAAATGATAAAAAAATTACTGATAGTAAATACACAAAAAGTTCAAGAAAGGTAAAAGAAGGAATATTAGAATGATCAAGTTAAACTTCAAATTTTAAGTAAACTATGTAGGCAGAATGGAGATTCATGGTTTCATATGTAGTCCTCTTTTTATGTGAACACTTTTTTTTTGTGAACACTCATTGCAATTTAATAAGCTACATATAATCTTCTTTTAGAAACTTTTAAATTTATTATGCTTACATTAAGTATAATGATAAGTTTTGCCCTAATACTCCAAGATAAAAAATTATAATATAAAAGTATAAAATATGCAATGTATTCTACTTTCATTATGAAATTTATATGAATTTATATACTCAAATTGCAAAATAATTACAAATATTTTATGTGGGATATTCTGTAGAAGTTAAAATAAGTAATCTAGCAAGATCCTATGTGCTGAAAATTATCTACTGGGCTTGTTATTAAAGTTTTTTCTCTTAATTTGTTTGAATAAAAATAATATTTTAATAAATAAGTTAAAACTTGTAAGGTGTTTAACACAATATAATTATTACATATTACCGTGATTTTGATATTTTTTTATTTTGAAGATTTAAAATATTTGCCTCATATGATACATAAGTATGAGTAATATATAAGTAATTCATAAGTAATAAGTAATATATAAGTAATGCACTCATAATATATATGAGTAATATATAAGTAATCCAATATCTGCTTACAAATTGAATTTATTTCTGTATCTTGTTTTAAAATTTAGAAAGAGTAAAAAATGCTTACTCACAGTGCTACAAATCATAAAAGAATTTTACAAGATCTCTTGTGAAAAAAATGATTTGTTTTTTAATTTTTACCTGTATAATTGACATGAATAGTTAGTTACAATTTAAATATGTACTTTTCTACTGGCTAATGAAAAATGGTGTATTACAGGATAATATACCAAAACTCAATTGCATACATTTCTTCTTTTAGTAACAATATTTATAAGTAAATTAACCAGGAACATCTTCAATCATTATCCTCTTCTCTTTTATCCCTAACTCTGGTTCCAACCCTATAAAAAGCTCTACTAAACAATTGATCAGCATGTGCAAACTAATACATTTGAAAATATTTTAGATAGAAGAAACATAACAGGTAAAGGATAAGTTGAAATTGGAAAAAAAATCTTATTGCATAATGGAAGATAAAATAAAGTTCATATCTGTAGAGGATTTAAAATCATGGTTGTCAGAAATCCTAACATTTTCTCTTTTTTTTTTTTTTTATAATTATAACTTTTTATTGACAGAACCCATGCCAAGGTAATTTTTTACAATATTATCCCTTGCACTACTTCTGTTCCGACTTTTTTCTTCCCTCCCTCCATCCCCTCTCCCAGGTGGCAAGCAGTCCTATACATGTTAAATATGTCACAGTATATTCTAGATACAATATATGTGTGCAGAATCGAACAGTTCTCTTGTTGCACAGGAAGAAATGGATTCAGAAGGTAAAAATAACCCGGGAAGAAAAACAAAAATGCAAAAAATTTACATTCATTCCCCAGTGTTCTTTCTTTGGGTGTAGCTGCTTCTGTCCATCATTGATCAATTGAAACTGAGTTAGGTCTCTTTGTCAAAGAAATCCACTTCCATCAGAATACATCCTCATATAGTATTGTTGTTAAGGTATATGATGATCTCCTGATTCTGCTCATTTCACTTAGCATCAGTTCATGTAAGTCTCACCAATCCTCTCTGTATTCATCCTGCTGGTCATTTCTTACAGAACAATAATATTCCATAACATTCATATACCACAATTTACCCAACCATTCTCCAATTGATGGGCATCCATTCATTTTCCAGCTTCTAGCCACTACAAAGAGAACTGCCAAAAACATTTTGGCACATACAAGTCATTTTCCCTTCTTTAGTATCTTTTGGGGTATAAGCCCAGTAGAAACAAAAGGTATGCACAATTTGATAGCTTTTTGAGCACAGTTCCAAATTGCTCTCCAGAATGGCTGGATGTATTCACAATTCCACCAGCAATGTATCAGTGTCCCTGTTTTCCCACATCCTCTCCAACATTCTGCATTATCTTTCCTTGTCATTCTAGCCAATCTGACAGGTATGTAGTGGTATCTCAGAGTTGTCTTAATTTCCATTTCTCTGATTAATAATAACTTGGAGTATCTTTTCATATGGCTAGAAATAGTTTCAATTTATTCATCTGAGAATTGTCTATTCATATCCTTTGAGTATTTATCAATTGAAGAATAAGCCTAAAATTTTCATTGGAACAACACAAACATTTATATATAAAACATCTAAGTCACATGATTATGCAACTGATGAATAATTGCAGAAAACAGGGCAATAGGGAAGCTAACAGGGAAGCTACTCTGGATAAAGTATGTAATGTAAATGACAAAATGAATACTTGTGTGATCTTCCATTGGGAACTGATTTGCAGTAGAATGTGACACTTTGGAAACAATTAATGAGAGTTTGAGAAACTGCAAGAACACTTTAAGATTGGTAATGGTCTGCATTTGATATGGTTGCTATACAAAATGGTCATATAACCATAAGGGTTTTCAAATGCTACAGAAAAAAATCTATATGCTTCAAACAGTTGCCTAGAGACAACTAAGTTTCAAAGAAAATGCAATAGATATGAGCGCAAATTTTGCCTCCCATATTAACTTAGGACTCTATACAAATCCACAATCCCATTCCACCTTAGTTTCCTAAACTTGGAAATATAAATAATATACAATAACAACTACTGCCAGGACTACTGTAAGGTTCAGATAAAATACTATTTTAATATGTTTAACGTAGATATTTAAAGCTACTTTGCTTGTTTCCTTGCTTTCAACATGCACATGAATATTGTTGCAGAAGAAAAACATATGTTACATATTTGAGCATTGATTTACTTTTTCAGACAGATTAAAGAATTTTTTAAATGAATCCCTTGGATCACTCTCATGGGTCTAGAAGTATTAAATCAGAACTAAAGAACTAGTAAACTTAAGAAAGACCTCTTTTTGGAGGAGACAATTGAATTAAGCCTTGAAGGGAGCTAGGGGTACCAAAAAGTGTAAGTGAGAAAGAATACTATACTAATCATGAGGAAAAGCAAAGAATTATGAACTAGAATGTCATGGAAGAGGAACTTTTTTGTATCACACAAGGAAAAAAGGACAATCTAGAAATAATTGAGGAAAATTTTCAATTAAAGATTCCAATGGTGCCCTGATGACAATGATGAATGCTGATTCTTACATATCTCTATACAGTCTACATAGTAATTGAAAACAAATATAACTTGACTTATCCACAGCACAGTGATCTATACCTATAGACACTGAATAAAAGAATGCTTTGCATTATGATTTAACTCAAGCCATGTATCTTAAAACATGCTAGAAATTTCACCAGATAATATTAATTAAAGTAATACTAGAAAATCTATGTTATTGGCTTTACATGGTATATAAAATAGCTTCATATATCTTATATTTGCATGGAATATTTCAATTATTGGAACTCAAAAGCCTTTTGGGAACTCCACACAAAATGGTGTCATTCATAGGTTCTTTTTATTACAATTTGAAATTGTTCCTTATCTAACTCTCAAAAATACTCTTTCATTTATTACTTTTATATTTTTATAACCTAGAATAAAAGTATTTTATTTTTTATATGACTGGCAATGGCCTTTGGCCAGAATCAATGATATTCTTCTGAGAAATATAAATCAGTGAAATTCATTAAATTCTAGCAATTGTTTCCATTCAATAGAGTTAGCATTTTTCACATTATATATGCAATATTAAATCTCCTTTTATACAACTACCTCCCCCCAAAAAATTCAGAATGCATATAGTTGTACAGAAATGTCCATTGCATCTCTTGCAATTAATTAATTAATTAATCTAATTCAAAAGAATTTTTAAAAATTAGAAAAACATTTTAAATCCCTTATGAGAAAGAGATCCTAAAATAAAAATTCTAAGAAACATTGTAGTGAAGTTATAGAACTGACTGCTCAAGATAAAAATACTCGAAATGTCCAAAAAGAAAGAAATAAAAAATCAAGAAATCATAATTAGGATTACACAGGACTTAGCAGTTGCAACATTAAAGGATCAAAGGTAATTGGAACATTATAAAAGAGCTAGAACTATAATCAAGACTAACTTTTCAGGGCAAATTGAACATAATACTACAAGGGGGAAAATTCAGCCATTCAACAAAATAGAAGGATTTCAAGTTTCTTAAGGAAAATAGCAGAAATTAATAAAAAATGTGACCTCCAACACCAAGACCCAAGAGAAAGCTAAGAAGGGGAAAAGGAAAAGTTCAATGTTTACATCCCTACATAGAAAGATGATACTTGTATTTATTAAAAATTGCACCATTAAGAACCCATCCAGAAAGAATATACATATATATAGAGAGAGAGAGAGAGACAAGAATGTGAATCTAAGGAAATGGCAGTAAAAATTAAGGGATAAGAAACAGAAGTACACTGGATGAAGATGGAAAGGAGAGAGAGAATTGGGTAAATTATTTCAAGTGAATAGGTATGAAAAACCTATTACAGTGGAAAGAGAGATGGGGAATGATCAATTATATACAATTATATACACTTTATAATGTATACAACATATATAATAAATACACACACATATATACACACACAAAATAAACACAACAATGTATGTGTGTTTATAGCAAATCATTTGAATATAGAAAACTAACTAATCTGGCAGGGAAGTCAGAAGGGAGGAGATTAAATAAAGGTGGATGGGTTAAAATGATAGAAAAGAGCAGAGAAAGTGGTAGACAGAAGCAAACCCCGTCAAGGAAAAAAAGGGTGAACAGAGAGAGGACAAACAAGAAAAAAAATAAGATTGAGGGAAATGCATGGTAATCATAGCTATTAATGCTGCATGAATTGTCTAATAAAACAAAAGCAGGAAGTGAGGCAATACCCATCATTTGGACAATGGCTGAACAGACTGTGAAATATGAATGTTATGGGATGCTATTGTCAATAAGAAATGAACAGGCAGATTTCAGAAAAATCTGGAGATTTGTTCAAATGGATGGAAAGTGAAATGAGCAGAACCAGGAAAAAAATCATGCACAGTATCAACAACATTGTGTGATGATCAATTATAAATGACTCTGCTCTTCTCAGCAAGTCAATGACTCAAAGTAGTACCAAAGTAAAGTGCTATACACATCTAGATTCAGAAGTGTTGGACTCTGAATACACATCAAATCATATTTTTTTTCATTTTAATATTTTTGTTGCATTTTTTCTTTTTTATCTGTTTCTTCTTTCACAACTGTGTAAACAGAAATATGGAAATATCTTTTCCATAATAGTACATGTAAATCTATGTCAATTTATTTGCCATTTTCAAAAGAGTAGAGGGACTAAAAGGAGGTAGAAAAATTTGGAATTTAAAAGCTTGCAAGAATGAATGCTAAAAATTGCCTCTATATGTAATTGGGAAAATACTATTAGAAAAGAAAAAATGCAAAAAACATTTTGAAAATTGGTATTTTTATATGCCACATAATAATTTTTGTGATTTCAGCAATAATCAAATAAATAATTGATAATGTTTAATAAAAGATGAAGCAAATTTTTAAACTGGAATGGCTTATAACTTTTTCAAAAATGTCTTTTTTCCAATTCCACTATTTACTTATCAGCTTTCAAAAAAAAAAAAAAAAAAGGAATTGCTAAATCACACAGCACACATGGCTTCTTTTCTGGATCTTTCTAATTTGGATGCCAATTTTTCTCTTTTTAGGAGGAGAATTTTATAATTATGTTTCACAATGTCCAAAATAAAAGAGAGATGTAATAACAAACACTTATAAAAAGAAGTAGGAAGAAAATAACAACTCTGTGCATTTTTCTACCTTAAAATAATTCCTAATCTTACTTAGTAAAGACAACAAAGACAGAAAGGGTATCAAGAATATGAATTTAACCCCAAAACTGAAGAAAAAAACAAAAAAAAAAAAAACCTAATTCATTTCCACCTTTAAATAGTGAGATATTGTCATTTCTTCGAATATTAAACTCAAATGAGGAGGAAAAACATTTTCCTTAAAGCTTTGCCTCCCATTCACCCTCAAACTTCCCAAATGGCTGAAAATATTTTAATGTGATTAAGGAAGCTTCATCATTTGTTGGGAGTGGGGTGGGGGAGGAAAAAAACACCACAAAGTTAATTGTAACACAATGGAGATGACTTCCTGCCATCTAGGAGTAGCTGGAAAAGATCTTTTATCCACAAAGACCTTAAATGAGAACTTTGAAAGGAGATGCTTTTATCCTACAGGATGGAATTTGATAACTAGATCTGTACCTCTTTCACTTGTGGGTTATTAGGTCTTTCTCACTCTTGGGATCTGTATATTGTATGGTATGGAGAGGAATAGATAGTTCCTGTCTCTGTTGTGAAGACAGTGTGGTTGTAGAAGCTCTCTTGGGATTCTTATAATGATCTGTACAGAAAACTCAAGTCTATCCTGGAGCGGGAAAGTGCATCGTTTAATGAAAACGTTGTCCGTTATTAATAGAGTGATGGTGGTACTAAGGAAGAAATAAGCCTGGGGGTGAGGGGAGTCTTTGAAGATTCAGCTAAGTGTTCTTTCTTTTCTCTCTCTCTCTCTTTCTCTTTCTTTCTCCCCCCCCCCTCTCTCTCTCTCTCTTTCTTTTCTCTCTCTCTCTCTCTCTCTCTCTCTCTCTCTCTCTCTCTCTTTCTCTCTTTCTCTCTTCCCCTTATCTGCATTCCTTTTCCCTCTTTTTTCCTCATCTTCCTATCTCTAAAAATGAACAGTTAGAGTAACCTAAAGGAAAACATAGAATCAAGAAAAAGCCTAGAGCAAAAGCAAAGGTCTATGCTGTTTTTCAGAAGGGTCATTTGTAGTTCACCCAGCAAGGTCAGACAAATGACACTGCTCCAGGCTCTACATAAAGTCACTATCACTAAAAGTTAAATTTTCTTTTGAGTTATACATGTCTCAGTGTATCACATAGGGACCTATGAGAATGTCTTGTTATTATGGTGCATTCTGTCATATGTTCTTTCTGTAATCAGCAAAATATTTCTTTGCCTTCCAAGACTGCAGCTTGCTATGGATGTTCTAGAAAATCAAATAATGTTCACTATGAGAAAGGAAGAAAAAATAGAGGCTTTAAGCTTAGAAATTAAAAATAACATGCAACAGTCCCCATTCTCCACCTGGAATGGTTAGCTTTCATTAACAGATATGACACTACCTAAGAGAAAGCCTTTCAGGGCAGAAATCATGCTTCTTACCCATCTGTATCAAAAATACTTTGTGAATCAAACTAAACATTGAAAACTCAGTTACTTTTTATAATGAAACCAATTATGATGAATTCATGGTAATCAAATAAAGAATGTGGAGGTATTTGTATATCCATAATTCAAAACAATTAGGTTTTTTTAAAATAATTAAAAAAACTTAAATAGGCAAAAAACATGTTATCTGTGGATAGAAAGCAGTTTATACAAAAAAAGAGTTAATGATATTGTAAGATTTCCCTATTGAAAATGTTGATTTACTTCATACAAATGAGCTACAATTAGAAACTTAAAGATTATTTCTTCTGGTACCCTCAGTTTCACACTGCAAAAACTGAAGTCCGGAGAAAGAAAGTGATTGCTAAATGTTATATAGTTAGTTAACAGCAGTGATGAAACTGGAATCTTAATCATTTGACTCTTTATTCACCAGACTTTTATTTGACTCACAGAAAATCTCATGTGATAGTCTTTTTAAAAATGTGTTTTTTTAAAAATGAACTGTATTGTGTAATTATGATAACAAAGCTTGGCTCCTCAGAGAAAAGACAAAAATATGTAGCTCTATCCCTTCTTTGCAGAAGTAGGGGGCCATGGATATGAAACACTGTATATTATGAAATTTGATTGACTTATTGATTAGTTTTACTGCACAGCTTTTTTATTTTCTTTCTTTGTGATTCTTGACTCTTCATAAAGTGCTAGTATGGTACTGAGGAAATAGGTCTATTGGATAGCAATTGATAATACACAGTCACTTCTAAGATACACCAAAGCATCAGAGTAGGACCTTTAATGACATCCATAGAACTTGAAAGAGTGTGGATAGGGAACTCTCCCAGTCACAAGGAAATAAATGAAATTGTAAGGAATTATTAAACTGAAATGCATACTAATGAAACTGAAGATTTAAATAAAATAAATGAGTATAACTTAACTTTAAAATATAAGATGCCCTTATTAACAGAACAAGAAATCAAATTTCAAAAATAGAAATTAAGAAAGCTGTTATTGAATTCTACTCCATCCCAACCCCCCAAAAAAAGACTTAATTGGACTTGCAAGCAAACTCTATGAAATGTTTAGAGAGACATACCCCTATTTTACATACATTGTCTACAGAAAATAAAGATAGATGCTATTTTTATCTGACCTCTATAAGAAGAATATGGTTTTGATGCTGCAACGAAGGAGAATTAAAGTAGAAGAAAAAAATGTATATGAATATCCCAAATGAATACTGATACACACAAATATAAAGTAGCTATGCAAACATATTGAAAAAAAATTTTTTTTATGATATTGGATTTATTCCAGGAATGAGAGTACCATCATAGGGGAACAATAAGCATAACATTCCTGTATTACAATGCACATGTAATTTCCTGCAATGCTTTTCATCACAACTGAACTTTCCTTCTCATCCTGTGTGACACTTGTCCATGTTCTTCCTAAAGTACACCACAGAGGAGACACATAAAATTCCAAGGTCTCATTTCAATTTCTCTTCACATGAAAGAATACCTACTAACTGACTTATAATTCAACTTTTGTTATTAACACATGGCCAGCACACTTCCATTTTCAATCATATATTGGAACTTGTACAATTGGTTACTTGTGAGATGTTGCAATGTGCTTTTGCACTCCACAGATCTCTTTCATGTGCTCTTTGGTAATCCTCAGCATCAGTCCTTCAGAATTCTCCAAAGAATTGTAATTGTACTAGATCAAGAGAAGACTGTCTCTATTAGCACATACAAATAAAGAAGTAATAATATAAATTGATATAATATATAAATTGAAGGTCAAAAAAGCCTTTAACAAAATATAACATTCATTCCAGATAAGAAATAGTAAAACGCATAGAAATGAATCATTTTTTCTTTAAATAAGCAAAAACAACAGACAAAAAGTTGACGTTATTTACAATGGAGACAGAAGTCCTTCCAAAATGATAAGGGATAAAGCAAGAATATTCTTACTGGTGATGTCATTAAGTAGAAAAACTGACTATACCTATAAAGCAAAAATAAGAAATTGAGGTTTTAAAGAACAAAAAAAGAGGTGACAAAATGCCTTTACTTTCAAATAATAAAATTATTTATTTAGAGGCAGCTATAGTGGATAGACTAATAGTTCTGGAGTTGGAAAAAGGCTAGTTTAAATTTGGTCCCAGACCTTAGTTGTGTGATCCTGAGCAAATTACTTAACTTCTATTTGACTCAGTTTCTTGTAGAGTTGTTGCAAAGCTCAACTAGGAGAATATGTATAAAAAGTGTTTGGCACAGTGTATGGCACATAAAACAACTATATAAATGTCTATTATCTTTATTTAGACAAAAGATTTAATGAAAATAATAACAACCTATCCAAATCCTAAGAAAGAGAGCAAAATGTATAATAAACTCACCAGCTTCCCTGTATATAATAATCCAAACTGTATAGAAAAAATAAATTATATTCAAATAAAGATTCAATAAATCTGTTCACTTTCAGAATTATAGAAAGGCAGTTATTTAAGTTATTTAATATTATTTAAATTAAATTTTATTTATTTAAATTATTTAATTTACTTAATATTATTTAAATTAAATTATTTATAATTATAAAATTGCTTTATGAAAGCAATGTATTGTGATTGAGCCTGAAAAATATTTTAAATGGCAATATTATTAGATTAGTTTACTGATCTATTGTCATACCCAATCAAACTGTCAAATAATTACTGAGACATCTAGATAATATAGTTAGGTCCTATAACTACACTTCATAAGAACTGAATTTGAATCATGATTCAGGCACTTGATTATAAATAAATCATTTAACTCATCCTCATTTTCTTCATCTATAAAATGAAGATAGTATACCTATTTGGGCCTATTCGCAAATATCAAGCAAAATTTTATACACATATATATGTATGTATACATACACAATCTATAGAGAGAGTGTTTTGCAAAATTTGTGCTAAGTAAGTATTAGCTATTCATTCATTCAACTAGAAAATAAAGATATTTCAAATGGAGAAGTAAGAGATTAAAGATATCAAGGGGAATAATGCAAAACATCCTGAAATTTAAAGCACTAATCATCAAGATTATTTGGTACCTATTAAAAGGTAGAAAAGTCTATTATTGGAGGTAAATGATATCCAGGGTCAATTAAACAAGACATTCTTGTACTCAATAGATTCAATAGCATAACAGGAAAAGGCAATACAATAAAAACCACTGAGAAACTTATAAAGCTATTTGGAAGAAAATACATTTAGACCAAATTATATCACATACCACAACAAACTGCCCATGAATATGATAAGCCTGAGAAAACCTAAGGCTACTGCACCTAGGGAACACCACAAACAAGGCTGGCTATCTGACTTTGGGAGTACCACAAACCATGCTGGCCAACCAATTGGTCAGTACAACTCAGTGATGGAAACTAAACCAGCCATAACATTCCTCAACTGTACCTTTAAACCATGATATTAACAAATCAACTTAATATTTGTTTATCTTTTCCACAGAATTATCTCCTTGATTCTAATTTTTTGCCAGATTCCTTTGGAATTTTAGCCTGCTGTGGCACAGTGCAATTTCTTGTTGTTTCTAGCTCTTTGCTAAATTTCCTTGGAACTTTTGCCTGCTTCAGTTGGTATCAAAATTATATCCTTGATGTAGACTCTGCTAAATTCCTCTAGAATCAACCCGCTGTCAAGCAGCATAATAAAATTTTGCCTCTTAACTTGTAGCCAAACTGCGTGTATGAATTCTTCACCCAACTCATGACACTGACCAGGTGGACCCTAATCTTATTGGGGTATCTTTCTCCTCAACACATACATGTAACTTATAAAATATTGCAAAAATTTATATTAATAGGAAATAGGAAGTCTTTCACAATTATAGCTGGAATAATAATTTTAAAATAACCTAGTAATATAAGTGATTACAAAAGATAATAGAGAGCATTTTGACTATAGAAATATGAAAGTGTTAGGAAATAACAAATATATTTGATAAAATTGTGATAGCTAAAACATATTATGATAAATATAAGTAATAAATTAAAAATATATATATGCAAACTACTAACAATTATATAAATATTCCAATATTTATATGATAATATAATAAGAAAAAAATATGATGATAAATAATGATAAATTAAATAAATATAAATTAAAATATTTCTGAAATTTCACCTCATACTCATTAGATTGATAAATATAACAAACTTTTTAAAAATAATCTTTATTTATAATTCTATTATACTCCCCCTTTCCCCACCCAATCTACTAAAAAGTGTTCCATAAGCACTAATTGTATGTAAACAATTGTACACAGAAGATACACACAAAGAAAAACTGAAGAGTCCCTACAATTAAGAAATAATTTATATTTTTAAAAGGGGAAAGGAAAAATTAATCAAAAACCTAATCTGGAGTTCTTCACCTATGCAAAAAGAGGGACATTCAATTCCTCAATTCTTCTGAAAGGCTATGTTTCATTATTTTAATTACACAGAATTCCAATTTTGTTGATGCTACTTTATTTGTATTGTTAGAATCATTGTGAATGTATTTTTATATTATATAGATTATAAAGACAGATTATTTTTTCCTTTTTTTTAATAACTTTTTGTTGACAGAACCCATGCCAAGGTAATTTTTTACATTATCCCTTGCACTCACTTCTGTTCCGATTTTTCCCTTCCCTCCCTCCACCCCTTCCCCAGATGGCAAGCAGTCCTATACATGTTAAATAGGTTACAGTATATCCTAGATACAATATATGTGTGCAGAATTGAACAGTTCTCTTGTTGCACAGGGAGAATTGGATTCAGAAGGTAAAAATAACCCGGGAAGAAAAACAAAAATTCAAATAGTTTACATTCATTTCCCAATGTTCTTTCTTTGGGTATAGGTGCTTCTGTCTATCCTTGATCAATTGAAACTGAATTAACTCTCTTTATCGAAGAGATCCACTTCCATCAGAATACATCCTCAAACAGTATTGTTCTTGATGTATATAATGATCTCCTGGTTCTGCTAATTTCACTTAGCATCAGTTCATATAAGTCTCACCAACCCTCTCTATTCATCCTGCTGGTCATTTCTTATAGAGCAATAATATTCCATAACATTCATATACCACAATTTACTGAACCATTCTCCAATTGATGGGCATCCATTCATTTTCCAGCTTCTAGCCACTACAAACAGGACTGCCACAAACATTTTGGCACATACAGGTCCCTTTCCCTTCTTTAGTATCTTTTTGGGGTATAAGCCCAGTAGTAGCACTGCTGAATAAAAGGATATGCACAGTTTGATAACTTTTTGAGCATAGCTCCAATTTGCTCTCCAGAATGGCTGGATGTGTTCACAATTCCACCAACAATGTATCAGTGTCCCTGTTTTCCCACATCCCCTCCAACATTTCCTTTCCCTGTCATTCTAGCCAATCTGACAGGTGTGTAGTGGTATCTCATAGTTGTCTTTATTTGCATTTCTCTGATTAATAATGATTTGGAGCATCTTTCCTTATGTCTAGAAATAGTATTAATTTCTACATCTGAGAACTGTCTGTTTGTATCCTTTGACCATTTATCAATTGGAGAATGGCTTGATTTCTTATAAATTAGAGTCAATTTTCTATATATTTTGGAAATGAGTCCTTTATCAGAACCTTTGACTGTAAAAATGTTTTCACAGGACTTCTGGCCAAGATGGAGGAGAGGAGGCACACAGCTGTCTAAGCTCCGTGTTTTCTCTCAGAACCCATTTCATTACAAGCCTCTGAATTGATGCTTGACTAAAAAACAAAAACAAAAACAAAAACAAAACAAACAAACAAAAAAAAAACACAAATAGTTACCAAGAGAAGACATCCTTGAAACTCACCAAGAAAGGTCTGTTTTTGCTCGAGGAAGGGAACAGTTTTAGATCAGGCAGCGAGAGCACGGGAGCAGAGCGGAGAGGGGGTGGGGTGTGATCACAGCCATCTCTGCGGGGAGAGCTTTGCTACAGGACTGGATACTTTGCCCTGGCAACAAGCCAGCAGCCCAGCAGAGAAGCTAAAAACACCGGGGTGAAGAACACAACCCCGAAGAGCTGGAGTCTCTCGGTACCTGGCCACCCCTCCCCCAGAGTGTCTCAGCACACTCTTGGAGTCTCAGAGTGCAGGCGCAGCACAGTCTGGCTAGTGCCTCGCTGCTGCCCCCACAGTCTGTAGAGGAAGCTTGGTAACACCACCCAGCCCCTCCCTCCAAAAAGCAGACTCCATTTAGGGGTTCTTTCTTTTTTTTCTTAGCTAGTTTGTCTTTGATTCTTTGACAAAATGAGCAAAAAATTGAAGAGGACTTTAACCCTTGATAGCTTCTATACAGATAGAGAGCAGACTCTAAATCCTGAGGAGACTAAAAACAGATTGTTTCCAGGTAAATCCCAAAGAAGGAGATCATCTGTTCCTCAGCACAGATGAACTTCATAGAAGTAATTAAAAAGGCTCTCACAAGAGAGCTAAAAGAAAAATGGGAAAAGGAGAGGGAGGCTTGGCAAGAGAGGCTGGAGAAGTCATCCCACTCACTTAAAGAGAGAGTGGATAAAGAAATAAAATCCTTGAAAAATAGGATTCGTGAACTGGAAACAGAAAATGGCTCTCTAAAGAACAAAATTGACGAAATGGAAAAAAAAATTCCATAGAACAAAAGAACTCAATTGGACAATTAGAAAAAGATTTTTAAAAAGTGAGTGAAGAAAATACTTCATTGAAAATCAGGGTCGAACAAATGGAATTGAATGACTCTAGGAGACAAGAAGAATCAGTCAAGCAAATTCAAAAAAATCAAACAATGGAAAAGAATGTGAAATACCTTCTGGGGAAGACAACAGACCTGGAAAACAGATCCAGGAGAGACAATCTGAGAATCATTGGACTCCCAGAAAAGTATGATGAAGAAAAGAGGCTGGACACTATTTTCCAGGAAATTATCAAAGAGAACTGCCCAGAAGTCATAGAAATAGAGGGTAAAATAGACATTGAAAGAATTCATCGATTACCTACTAAAAGGGATCCTAAAATCAAAACACCAAGAAATATAGTGGCCAAATGCCAGAACCCTCAGGTGAAGGAAAAAATGTTGCAAGCGACTAGAAAAACACAGTTCAAGTATAGAGGAGCCACAATAAGGATCACCCAGGATCTAGCAGCATCCACATTAAAGGATCAAAGGGCCTGGAATATGATATTCTGAAATGATAAGAAACTTGGAATGCAACCAAAAATAACTTACCCATCTAGAATGAGCATCTTTTTCCAGGGAAGAAGATGGACATTCAACGAAGTTAAGCAAATTTCACCTATTTTGGATGAAAAGCCAGAACTTAACAAAAAGTTTGATCTACAAATATAGAACTCCAGAGAAATCTAAAAAGGTAAAGGTTAATCTTGGGAACTATATTTCAGCTATAAAGATGTATAAAGAATACATGTACACCTTGTTCTAGAAACTAGATGTGGAAAGGACATTGTACCAGAAAAAGGGTAATGTGGGGGCACTACATCTCATGAAGAGGCAAAGGAAACCTATTATATCTGAGAGAAAGAATGGAGGGGGATGAATATAGTGGTTATCTTATTGCCTTCAGAATTGGCTTTAAGAGAAAAATTTTAGACATATTCAATTTATGGTGAAACTTCTCCCACCTCATTGAAAAGCGAGAAGGGAAAAGTGAAAAGGGAAGGAATAAGCTAAGTAAAAGGGAATACAGAAACTGGGAGGGAAAGGGGTTAGATAGGGGGAGGAACTCTAAGTGGGGGGAGGGATACTAAATTTGTCTTTTGAAATCTTGACCCCTAATGACTGGAAATCGATAGCAAAAATATGCCTAGAACCTGGACAGAACTACTTGTGGCTTTCTGAATATAGTGAGCTCTGTAGGATACAAGCCCAACAAAATATTCAAAGTGGAGTTCATACTGCAATCAGTACTCTACTAACAGGTACAGGTCCTTATGCAGATGTCGCAGCACAAATTGGTTATTCTGTAGCAGCATATCAGCAAATTGCTGATAATGCTATCAAAGCGTGGGCTTCTCTTCACAATAAAGACGACAAAGGGGGGCCTTCACAAAAATAACACAAGGGCCAAATGAACCCTTCGCTGACTTTGTGGGACGCTTGCAGACAGCTATCATAAGAACAAATGGAGAAAATGCAATAACAGACATCTTGATAAGGCAACTTGCTAAGGAAAATGCTAATGAGGTTTGCAGAAGAATTATACTAGGACTGCGCAAGATGCTCCTTTAGAGGAACTCATAAGACGCTGTGCCACAGTGGACACAGGTGCCTTTTATAGCCAGGCTATGATGCAGACTTCCCAAAATCCAAACATGAGAAGACAGAATCCCTCTTGGCAAGGGACTTCCAGAGAGACTCGTAGATGCTTTCAGTGTGGAAAAGTAGGACATCTGAAAGCTCAATGTTGGTATAGAGATAGAATGGGAAGACAAGGTGGGAGAACAAGACCCCAAACCCCATGTCCAAAATGCAACAGAGGCTTCCATTGGCCTCAGAATGCAGACAGATTCAGGGAAACGGATGAGGGGCCCAGCCCCAGGGCCCAAGGCAAAAAACACTTGGGGCATGATGGCAGCCAATGGTGCACCCAGAGAGTGCCTAGAAGTCCAGTACCCAGACATGACCAATCAGCCAGAAAGCCATATGATGGGAAAGGGGATTACACAGTCAACCAGCCAGGAAGCAACCTGATGGCAGAAGGGAATTACAATTGGGGAGAATAGAGCTATATGCAGCTGGGACAACTGAGATACCCCCTGGAGAGGTGAAATCTGTTCCTCTCCAGCCTATGGATCCCTTACCTCCAGGCACAGTAGGCTTGACCATTTCACCTTCTTGTATGTACAAAACAGTGTCCATCCACACACTGATATGGGAAACTGGGGAATGTGTAGATAATATCCCAGTCACTAATACAGGTAGTCAATGTGTGACTTATCACCCAGGAGACGTAGTAGCATCAGGGTTACTCATACAGAATCCTAATAAGCAGCCTCGTGATAGTCACCCAGGTTCTGACTCCAGACCACAAAAACCAGAAATATACTGGACAGCAGCAGTAACGGCTGACCGACCTATGCTCACTATCTATATAAATGGCCTACCATTGGAAGGATTGGTAGACACAGGTGCGGATCGTACAGTTATTAGAGGTGCCAGTTGGCCCAGTCACTGGCCAAAGATTAAAGCAGATACCTATATGTCTGGAGTAGGAGGATCAATAGCAGCTGAAGTTAGTGCTGCCCCTATGAGATGGACTTTTGAAGGCAAAACAGGAGTTTTTACTCCTTTTATAGTTGAAAAAATCCCCATCAATCTGTGGGAAGAGACGTTTTACAACAATTGGGGTTAAAAATGAGTACTTCGGTTTTTAAGCAGGGCTGCTGTTGAAGGCCTGCCAACACTAAACAGAGACATTAAGACACTCCTCCAACAAAAGAAAGGGGGAGCCACTGGTAACCCTAGAGAACTTCTAAATTTAGTTCTCTATACCATTAATTTTTTAATCTTTGATAAAGATGCACTGGCTCCAGCAGACAGGTTTTATAACCCACCAGAAGAGCAGTGTCCAGTGCGAGCAGCTCCACTATCTTTAGATAATCGCCAGGTGATGTGGAGAGACCCAGAAAGTGGTGAATGGAAGGACCAGATAGGCTGGAGAAGTCATCCCACTCACTTAAAGAGAGAGTGGATAAAGAAATAAAATCCTTGAAAAATAGGATTCGTGAACTGGAAACAGAAAATGGCTCTCTAAAGAACAAAATTGACGAAATGGAAAAAAAAATTCCATAGAACAAAAGAACTCAATTGGACAATTAGAAAAAGATTTTTAAAAAGTGAGTGAAGAAAATACTTCATTGAAAATCAGGGTCGAACAAATGGAATTGAATGACTCTAGGAGACAAGAAGAATCAGTCAAGCAAATTCAAAAAAATCAAACAATGGAAAAGAATGTGAAATACCTTCTGGGGAAGACAACAGACCTGGAAAACAGATCCAGGAGAGACAATCTGAGAATCATTGGACTCCCAGAAAAGTATGATGAAGAAAAGAGGCTGGACACTATTTTCCAGGAAATTATCAAAGAGAACTGCCCAGAAGTCATAGAAATAGAGGGTAAAATAGACATTGAAAGAATTCATCGATTACCTACTAAAAGGGATCCTAAAATCAAAACACCAAGAAATATAGTGGCCAAATGCCAGAACCCTCAGGTGAAGGAAAAAATGTTGCAAGCGACTAGAAAAACACAGTTCAAGTATAGAGGAGCCACAATAAGGATCACCCAGGATCTAGCAGCATCCACATTAAAGGATCAAAGGGCCTGGAATATGATATTCTGAAATGATAAGAAACTTGGAATGCAACCAAAAATAACTTACCCATCTAGAATGAGCATCTTTTTCCAGGGAAGAAGATGGACATTCAACGAAGTTAAGCAAATTTCACCTATTTTGGATGAAAAGCCAGAACTTAACAAAAAGTTTGATCTACAAATATAGAACTCCAGAGAAATCTAAAAAGGTAAAGGTTAATCTTGGGAACTATATTTCGGCTATAAAGATGTATAAAGAATACATGTACACCTTGTTCTAGAAACTAGATGTGGAAAGGACATTGTACCAGAAAAAGGGTAATGTGGGGGCACTACATCTCATGAAGAGGCAAAGGAAACCTATTATATCTGAGAGAAAGAATGGAGCGGGATGAATATAGTGGTTATCTTTTGCCTTCAGAATTGGCTTTAAGAGAAAAATTTTAGACATATTCAATTTATGGTGAAACTTCTCCCACCTCATTGAAAAGCAAGAAGGGAAAAGTGAAAAGGGAAGGAATAAGCTAAGTAAAAGGGAATACAGAATGGGAGGGAAAGGGGTTAGATAGGGGGAGGAACTCTAAGTGGGGGGAGGGATACTAAATTTGTCTTTTGAAATCTTGACCCCTAATGACTGGAAATCGATAGCAAAAATATGCCTAGACCTGGACAGACTACTTGTGGCTTTCTGAATATAGTGAGCTCTGTAGGATACAAGCCCAACAAAATATTCAAAGTGGAGTTCATACTGCAATCAGTACTCTACTAACAGGTACAGGTCCTTATGCAGATGTCGCAGCACAAATTGGTTATTCTGTAGCAGCATATCAGCAAATTGCTGATAATGCTATCAAAGCGTGGGCTTCTCTTCACAATAAAGACGACAAAGGGGGGCCTTCACAAAAATAACACAAGGGCCAAATGAACCCTTCGCTGACTTTGTGGGACGCTTGCAGACAGCTATCATAGAACAAATGGAGAAAATGCAATAACAGACATCTTGATAAGGCAACTTGCTAAGGAAATGCTATGAGGTTTGCAGAAGATTATCTAGGACTGCGCAAGGATGCTCCTTTAGAGGAACTCATAAGACGCTGTGCCACAGTGGACACAGGTGCCTTTTATAGCCAGGCTATGTGCAGACTTCCCAAAATCCAAACATGAGAAGACAGAATCCCTCTTGGCAAGGGACTTCCAGAGAGACTCGTAGATGCTTTCAGTGTGGAAAAGTAGGACATCTGAAAGCTCAATGTTGGTATAGAGATAGAATGGGAAGACAAGGTGGGAGAACAAGACCCCAAACCCCATGTCCAAAATGCAACAGAGGCTTCCATTGGGCCTCAGAATGCAGACAGATTCAGGGAAACGGGATGAGGGGCCCAGCCCCAGGGCCCAAGGCAAAAAACACTTGGGGCATGATGGCAGCCAATGGTGCACCAGAGAGTGCCTAGAGTCCAGTACCCAGACATGACCAATCAGCCAGAAAGCCATATGATGGGAGAAGGGGATTACACAGTCAACCAGCAGGAAGCAACCTGATGGCAGAAGGGAATTACAATTGGGGAGAATAGAGCTATATGCAGCTGGACAACTGAGACCCCCTGGAGAGGTGAAATCTGTTCCTCTCCAGCCTATGGATCCCTTACCTCCAGGCACAGTAGGCTTGACCATTTCACCTTCTTGTATGTACAAAACAGTGTCCATCCACACACTGATATGGGAAACTGGGGAATGTGTAGATAATATCCCAGTCACTAATACAGGTAGTCAATGTGTGACTTATCCCCAGGAGACGTAGTAGCATCAGGGTTACTCATACAGAATCCTAATAAGCAGCCTCGTGATAGTCACCCAGGTTCTGACTCCAGACCACAAAAACCAGAAATATACTGGACAGCAGCAGTAACGGCTGACCGACCTATGCTCACTATCTATATAAATGGCCTACCATTGGAAGGATTGGTAGACACAGGTGCGGATCGTACAGTTATTAGAGGTGCCAGTTGGCCCAGTCACTGGCCAAAGATTAAAGCAGATACTATATGTCTGGAGTAGGAGGATCAATAGCAGCTGAAGTTAGTGCTGCCCCTATGAGATGGACTTTTGAAGGCAAAACAGGAGTTTTTACTCCTTTTATAGTTGAAAAAATCCCCATCAATCTGTGGGGAAGAGACGTTTTACAACAATTGGGGTAAAAAATGAGTACTTCGGTTTTTTAAGCAGGGCTGCTGTTGAAGGCCTGCCAACACTAAACAGAGACATTAAGACACTCCTCCAACAAAAGAAAGGGGGAGCCACTGGTAACCCTAGAGAACTTCTAAATTTAGTTCTCTATACCATTAATTTTTTAATCTTTGATAAAGATGCACTGGCTCCAGCAGACAGGTTTTATAACCCACCAGAAGAGCAGTGTCCAGTGCGAGCAGCTCCACTATCTTTAGATAATCGCCAGGTGATGTGGAGAGACCCAGAAAGTGGTGAATGGAAGGGACCAGATAGGCTAACTGCTTGGGGGAGAGGATTTGCTTGCATCTCTACAGGTGGAGAAGGAATCAGATGGGTGCCTACGAGCCGCATTCGCCTTGTCCATCGCAGAAAGATGGAGCAGACCTTGAAACAAAGGAGAAGACCCAAGAAATATCGGGTGGTTCTGTTGCTGATTGTGCTCATAAGAATTATTAGATTCCTGGCACATGAACTAATGGACAATGGAATCCTATTGGACTGTTTCTAGGACTTATGGACATGTGTAAATTTTTAGGTTGATTCATGTTGTTACATTACTACTAGCCTGTGTTATATTGCTCAATCCTTTACATGTTGAATAGGTTACAATATATCCTGGATACAATATATGTGTGCAGAACCGAACAGTTTTCTTGTTGCACAGGGAGAATTGAATTCAGAAGGTATAAGTAATCCGGGAAGAAAAACAAAAATGCAAGCATTTATATTCATCTCCCCGTGTTCTTTTTTTGGGTGTAGCTGCTTCTGCCCATCTTTGATCAATTGAAACTGAATTAGCTCTCTTTATCAAAGAGATCCACTTCCATCAGAATACATCCTCAAACAGTATCGGTTTTGAGATATCTCCTGGTTCTGCTCATTTCATCTTCTTGTAAGATTAGATCAACTCTAATTAGTTAGCAGTTAGTAAGGATTCCAACAGGGGAGGGCTGTGAGAAGCTAGTGGTGCTCACAAGCTTAATGCTGGGAAGGAGGGCAAGGGGGAAAGAAGGGAGAAAAGCATAAACCGAGGTTAACAAGATGGCAAGTAATACAGAATTGGTCATTTTAACCATAAATGTGAATGGGGTAAACTCCCCCATAAAGAGGAAGCAGTTAGGAGAATGGATTAAAAGCCAGAATCCTACAATATGTTGTTTACAGGAAACACACCTGAAGCGGGGAGATACATGCAGGTTATAGGTAAAAGGTTGGAGCAAAATCTATTATGCTTCAGGTGAAGTCAAAAAAGCAGGGATAGCCATCCTGATCTCAGATCAAGCTAACGCAAAATTGATCTAATTAAAAGACACAAGGAAGGGCACTATATCTTGCTAAAGGGTAGCTTGGATAATGAAGCAATATCAGTATTAAACATATATGCACCATCTGGAATTATGCCCAAAAAATTATCAAACTGTGCATACCCTTTGATCCAGCAGTGTTTCTATTGGGCTTATATCCCAAAGAAATACTAAAGAAGGGAAAGGGACCTGTATGTGCCAAAATATTTGTAGCAGCCCTATTTGTAGTGGCTAGAAACTGGAAAATGAATGGATGCCCATCAATTGGAGAATGGCTGCATAAATTGTGGTATATGAATGTTATGGAATATTATTGTTCTGTAAGAAATGACCAGCAGGATGAATACAGAGAGGACTGGCGAGACTTACATGAACTAGAGTAGGCAATGAGGAAACCAAACTATCACTCTTTGCAGATAATATGATGGTATACCTAGAGAACCCTAGAGATTCTACTAAAAAGCTATTGGAAATAATTCATTATTTTAGCAAAGTAGCTAGATACAAAATAAATCCCCATAAATCCTCAGCATTTTTGTACATCTCCAACAAAATCCAACAGCAAGAGATACAAAGAGAAATTCCATTCAGAATAACTGTTGATACCATAAAATATTTGGGAATCTATCTACCAAAGGAAAGTCAGGAATTATATGAGCAAAATTACAAAAAAGTTTCCACACAAATAAAGTCAGACTTAAATAATTGGAAAAATATTACATGCTCTTGGATAGGCCAAGCGAATATAATAAAGATGACAATGCTCCCTAAACTAATCTATTTATTTAGTGCTATACCAATCAGACTTCCAAGAAAATATTTTAATGATCTAGAAAAAATAACAACAAAATTCATATGGAACAATAAAAAGTCGAGAATCTCAAGGGAATTAATGGGAAAAAATCAAATGAAGGCGGCCTAGCTGTACCTGATCTAAAATTATATTATAAAGCAGCAGTCACCAAAACCATTTGGTATTGGCTAAGAAATAGATTAGTTGATCTGTGGAAAAGGTTAGGTTCACAAGACAGAATAGTCAACTATAGCCATCTAGTGTTTGACAAACCCAAAGATCCTAACTTTTGGGATAAGAATTCATTATTTGATAAAAAACTGCTGGGATAACTGGAAATTAATATGGCAGAAATTAGGCATGGACTCACACTTAACACCATATACGAAGATAAGGTCAAAATGGGTCCATGACCTAGGCATAAAGAATGAGATTATAAATAAATTAGAGGACCATAGGATAGTTTATCTCTGAGACTTGTGAAGGAGAAAGAAATTTGTGACCAAAGATGAACTAGAGACCATTACTGATCACAAAATAGAAAATTTTGATTATATCAAATTAAAAAGCCTTTGTACAAACAAAACTAATGCAAACAAGATTAGAAGGGAAGCAAAAAAAAATGGGAAAACATCTTCACAGTTAAAGGTTCTGATAAAGGCCTCATTTCCAAAATATATAGAGAACTGACTCTAATTTATAAGAAGTCAAGCCATTCTCCAATTGATAAATGGTCAAAGGATATGAACAGACAATTTTCAAATGATGAAATTGAACCCATTACCACTCATATGAAAGAGTGTTCCAAATCATTATTGATCAGAGAAATGCAAATTAAGACAACTCTGAGATACCACTACATACCTGTCAGATTGGCTAAGATGACAGGAAAAAATAATGATGAATGTTGGAGGAGATGTGGGATAACTGGGACACTGATGCATTGTTGGTGGAACTGTGAACGAATCCAACCATTCTGGAGAGCAATCTGGAATTATGCCCAAAAAGTTATCAAATTGTGCATACCCTTTGATCCAGCAGTGTTTCTATTGGGCTTATATCCCAAAGAAATACTAAAGTAGGGAAAGGGACCTGTATATGCCAAAAAGTTTGTGGCAACCCTGTTTGTAGTAGCTAGAAACTGGAAAATGAATGGATGCCCATCAATTGGAGAATGGCTGGATAAATTGTAGTATATGAATGTTATGGAATATTATTGTTCTGTAAGAAATGACCAGCAGGATGAATACAGAGAGGCTTGGAGAGACTTATATGAACTGATGCTAAGTGAAATGAGCAGAACCAGGAGATCATTATACACTTCGACAACAATATTGTATGAGGATGTATTCTGATGGAAGTGGACTTCTTTGACAAAGAGACCTAACTCAGTTTCAATTGATAAATGATGGACAGAAGCAGCTACACCAAAGAAAAAACACTGGGAAATGAATGTGAACTATCTGCATCTTTGTTTTTCTTCCCGGGTTATTTTTACCTTCTGAATCCAATTCTCCCTGTGCAACAAGAGAACTGTTCAGTTCTGCAAACATATATTGTATTTAGGATATACTGCAACATATCTAACATATATAGGACTGCTTGCCATCTAGGGGAGAGGGTGGAGGGAGTGAGGGGAAAAATAGGAACAGAAACGAGTGCAAGGGCTAATGTTTTTTTAAAAATTACCCTGGCATGGATTCTGTCAATATAAAGTTATTATTAAATAAATAAATAAATAAATGTATTTTAAAAAAAAAGAAAAATGTTTTCCCAGTTTATTGTTTCCCTTCTAATCTAGTCCGCATTAGTTTTGGTTGTATAAAAACTTTTCAATTTGATATAATCAAAATTTTCTATTTTGTAGTCAATAGTGATCACTACTTCTTTGGTCATAAATTCCTCCCTCTTCCACAGGTCTGAGAGGTAAACTATCCTATGCTCTTCCAATTTATTTATAATCTCATTCTTTATGTCTAGGTCATGAACCCATTTTGATCTTATCTTGGTGTGTGGTGTTAAGTGTGGGTCAATGCCTAGTTTCTGCCATACTAATTGCCAATTTTTCCCAGCAATTTTGTCAAATAATGCATTCTTATCCCAAAAACTGGGGTCTCTGGGTGTGTCAAACACTAGATTATAAAGTTATTGGCTGTTTTATCTTTTGAACCTAACCTATTCCATTGATCAGCTAGTCTATTTCTTAGCCATTACCAGATGGTTTTAGTAACGGCTGCTTTATAATATAATTTTAGATCTGGTACAGCTAGGCCACCTTCATTTGATTTTTTTTTTCATTAATTCCCTTGAAATTCTTGAGCTTTTGTTTTTCCATATGAACTTTGTTGTTATTTTTTCTAGGTCATCAAAATAGTTTTTTTGGGCGTCTGATTGGTATAGTGCTAAATAAATATATTAGTTTAGGTATTATTGTCATCTTGATTATAAAGACAGATTATAAAGAAAAGCTTACTTTGCTTTACATGAATTCTGTAAATAATCATTTTCATTATTTCTTATAACACAATAAAATAGCTTCAATTTGTGTAGCTATTCCTCAATCTATGCATAGCTAGTTCATTTCCAAGTCTTTGCTACAACAACAACAAAAATACCCCTATAAATATGTTGTTATATTTGGAGACTTTTTTTTAGCACTGTCTTTCTTTGAATATATTCCTACCAATGGGATCTCTGAGTGAAAAGTATGATCATTTTAGTCATATCTTCACAAAATTCCAAATTACTTAATAGGCCTCGTCATATGAGTTAACAGTTCTTTAATTTAGTTAGAATTGTCACCTGTATTTAATAGGCTTGGTCTACCCATGAACATTAATAGTTTTCTTCTTCCTTAGTTCTGACTTTATTTGTATGAAAAATGATTTGTAATTATGCACATATAGTTTCCACATTTGTCTTCACAGATAGACTTCTAAGTATTTCATATTGTTTGCAATTATTTTAAAATGTATTTTCTCTTTCTGTCTCTTGCTGGACTTTTTTGGTAATATATAGAAATTTTAATGAGTTATGTGGATTTATTTTATATCCTGTAAATCTGCTGAAACTGTACATTATTTCAATTAGTTTTCTAATTGATTCTCGAGGACTCTAAATAGCCTATCACATTGTCTTAAAAAGTGAAAATAGTTTAGACATTTCATTGTCTATTCAGATTTCTTTAATTTTTTTTGCTATATTGCTATAGCTACCATTTCAAGAATAATATTAAATAATAGTGATGATGATGATGAGTATGCTTTCAACCTTGATCCTTTAGGAAAAACTGCTAGTTCATCTCCATTACATATAAGGCTTGCCAATGGTTTTATATACTATTATTTATCATTTTAAAGAAAATGCCATTTATTCCTATGCTCTTTAGTGGATTTTAATAGGAATGATTGCTATATTTTGCCAAAAGTTGTTGTATTTACACCTATTGAGATAATTATATGCTTTACCTTGGCTTTGCTATTGATATGGTTGATTATGCTGACAGCTTTATAAATACAGAACTAGCCCTGCATTCCTAGTATAAATCCCAACTAGCCATAGTGTATTCACTTTGTGATATATATCTGTAACTTCCTGATAATTTCTGATTTAAAATATTTGCATCAAATTGGGCTATCTACATTTTTTCTCTGTTTTTGATCTTCCTGGTTTGGATATTATTTTATTTATTTTATAAAAGGAATTTGCTTTAAAAAAAATCTTCTTTGACTATTTTAGCAAAACAGAATCCTGAAATTAATTATTCTTTAAATGTTTGGATCCATCTTATCCTGGAGATATTTTCTTATGAGATTGTTCATGGCTGATTCAATTTTTATCTAAGAGAAAAGATTTTTTAAAAAGTATTCTATATTCTCTTCTGTTATTCCTGATTTTTAGTAAATATTCATTCATTTTATTTACATTGTCAAATTTATTGATATGTAATTGAACAAAATAATTTCTACTAATTGCTTTAATTTTAGCTTTGTGGTGGTGAATTCACACTTTTTGACACTAATAATTTGATTTTCTTTCTTTTTTTTCTTTTTTTAAATCAAATGAATCAATTGTTTCCTATTTTACTATCATTTTTTTTCATAAAGTCAATTTTTAGTTTTATTTACTAGTTCAATGATTTTCTTTGAATTTTATGAATGTTATCTTTGATTTTCAACATTTCTAATTTGGTTTTCAGTTAGTGATTTTGAATTTGTTATTTTTACTGTTTTTTTTAGTTACATTCTTAATTCATTGATCTTAATTTATTGATAGAAGCATTTTAGAGATATAAAATTTCCCATAAAGTCTGCTTTGACTGCATTACATGTATTTTGGCACATTGTTGTCACTCCTTTTGATGAAATCATTTTTTTCCTATGATTTGCTTTTTGAATCATTCATTCTTAGGATTAGATTATTTAGTTTCAAATTAATTTTAATCTATCTTTCCACTGCCCTTTATTGAATATAATTTTATTGTATTTAATTTTTGCTTTTGTGTAAAGATTTGGATGTGTGCAGATTTGTTCTTGTGTGATCTTTACTATTCCTCCATGATATTGAATTCTTCCTTTCTGACCATTTTCTGGTTGATATTTTCTCCTTGAAATGGGAACTCTGGAATTTGGCTATAATATTGCTGGCAGTTTTCACTTTGAGATCACTTTCAGGAGACAATCAGCAAATTCTATCAATTTCTATTTTACTCTCTGTATCTAAAAATTTGTGGCATATTTCTTGAAATATGATGTCATGATCTAGAAAAATAACAACAAAATTCATATGGAACAATAAAAAGTCAAGACTCTCAAGGAAATTAATGAAAAAAAAAATCAAATGAAGGTGTCCTAGCTGTACCTGATCTAAAATTATATTATAAAGCAGCAGTCACCAAAACCATTTGGTATTGGCTAAGAAATAGATTAGTTGATCTGTGGAAAAGGTTAGGTTCACAAGACAGAATAGTCAACTATAGCTATCTAGTGTTTGACAAACCCAAAGCCCCTAACTTTTGGGATAAGAATTCATTATTCGATAAAAACTGCTGGGATAACTGGAAATTAGTATGGCAGAAATTAGGCATGGACCCACACTTAACACCATATACCAAGATAAGATCAAAATGAGTCCATGACTTAGGTATAAAGAACGAGATTATAAATAAATTGGAGGAACATAGGATAGTTTATCTCTCAGACTTGTGGAGGAGAAAGAAATTTGTGACCAAAGATGAACTAGAGACTATTACTGATCACAAAATAGAAAATTTTGATTATATCAAATTAAAAAGCTTTTGTACAAGCAAAACTAATGCAAACAAGATTAGAAGGGAAGCAACAAACTGGGAAAACATCTTCACAGTTAAAGGTTCTGATAAAGGCCTCATTTCCAAAATATATAGAGAACTGACTCAAATTTATAAGAAATCAAGCCATTCTCCAATTGATAAATGGTCAAAGGATATGAACAGACAATTTTCAGATGATGAAATTGAAACTATTACTACTCATATGAAAGAGTGTTCCAAATCATTATTGATCAGAGAAATGCAAATTAAGACAACTCTGAGATACCACTACACACCTGTCAGATTGGCTAAGATGACAGGAAAAAATAATGATGAATGTTGGAGGGAATGTGGGAAAACTGGGACACTGATGCATTGTTGGTGGAACTGTGAATGAATCCAACCATTCTGGAGAGCAATCTGGAATTATGCCCAAAAAGTTACCAAATTGTGCATACCCTTTGATCCAGCAGTGTTTCTATTGGGCTTATATCCCAAAGAAATACTAAAGAAGGGAAAGGGACCTGTATGTGCTAAAATGTTTGTGGCAGCCCTGTGTGTCGTGGCTAGAAACTGGAAATTAAATTGATGCCCATCAATTGGAGAATGGCTGGGTAAATTGTGGTATATGAATGTTATGGAATATTATTGTTCTGTAAGAAATGACCAGCAGGATGAATACAGAGAGGCTTGGAGAGACTTACATGAACTGATGCTAAGTGAAATGAGCAGAACCAGGAGATCACTTTACACTTCGACAACGGTATTGTATGAGGATGTATTCTGATAGAAGTGGACTTCTTTGACAAAGACTCAGTTTCAATTGATAAATGATGGACAGAAGCAGCTACACCCAAAAAAAGAACACTGGGAAACGAATGTGAACTATTTGCATTTTTGTTTTTCTTTCTGAGTTGTTCTTACCTTCTGAATCCAATTCTCCCTGTGCAACAAGAGAACTGTTCGATTCTGCAAACATATGTTGTATCTAGGATATACTGCAACACATTTAACATATATAGGACTGCTTGCCTTCTAGGGGAGGGGGTGGAGGGAGGGGAAAAATCAGAATAGAAGTGAGTGCAAGGGATAATGTTGTAAAAAAAATTACCATGGCATGGATTCTGTCAATATAAAGTTATTATAAAATAAAATTTAAAAAAAAAAAGAAAAAAAAAGAAATATGATGTCAACATTTTTGTTGGAATCAGAGCTTTCAGGTAATCCCGTTACTCATAAATTATCTTGCTTTGATCTATTTTCCAGATAAGTTATTTCTCCAATAAGATATTTCTAATTTTTTTTCTATTTTATCATTCTTTTGATTTTGTTCCATTGTTTCTTAGTATCTCATGGAATCATTAGCTTCTACTTTCCAATTCTAATATTCATAAATTTATTTTAAATGCATTTAATATTATATTTCCCCGAGTTATATGTAAAACAGCTGATCATCCTACATTGTGGCTGTCACTTTGTACACTATACATTCACTCTGCATCAGCTCATCTAAGTCCAGGTTTGATTGACAGCATACTGCTCATCATTTCCTACAACATGCTAGTATCTGATCATAATCAAGACTGGGAGAAAGGGAAAGGTAGATGTAGAATGGGATAAATTATTTTTCATAAAGGAGACAAGAAAAACTTTTCCAGTTCAGGGAAAGAAGAGCAAAGGAAGGGGGAGCAAGAGAACCTTACTCTTATAAGAATTGACTCAAAGAGGCAATAACATTCACTCAATTGAATATAGAGATCTATCTTACCCTACAGGAAAGTAGGAGCAGAAGGTAATAAGAGAAATGAAGGATAGTATTGGGGGAGAGGCTAGTCAGAAGCAAAACACTTTTGAAGATAGGTTCAAAGTAAAGAGAGAATAGAATAAACAGGAGAGAACGTAAGATGGAAGAAATACAGTTAGCAATAATAACTGTGAAAAAATGGAAGCAAATTTCTCTGATAAAGGCCTCATTTCTCAAACAGAAACAACTAAGTCATATTTATAAAAGAGTCAATCCTCAATTATAAATGTAGAGGGGTGACCCTGGGAGTGGGTGGGGGGAAGGAACCAGCACACCCATGAGCACAGAAGCAGGAGGGCAGGGAGGCTGCTGGCTGCATGCACTTGCTGGAGGATGAAACCCTTGGTTGGAGTTCCACGGTAGAGAGGAGAGTTAACCTGAAAACAGAGGCACCATCTCATCCCAGCCCAAGATTGGAGTTGCTTACAATAACACCTTCTATTTAAAAAAATGGCAAAGAATTAAGAACCCCATCATAGAAACTTACTGTGGGAACAGGAAGACTGGGTTTCATCTTCAGAGGAGAACACTGAAGGGGAAAAAAAAAAACTTTCTGCCCCAAAGAAAAATGTGGCATGGCCCTTTACCCAGAGACAATTTATAGAAAAACTCAAAGAAGAATTTAAAAATCAAATGAGAGACATTGAAGAAAAACTAAAAACTAAAAACAAAAACCATCCAAGAAAAAGATCATGAAAAAAAAGTTTACTGACTAGAAAAGGAGATATAATATCTCAAAGATGAAAATAATTCTTAAAAAATTAGAAGTGGACAAGGGAAAACCAGGGAACCTATGAAATATCAATAATAGATTACGAAGACAGATTATAAAGAAAAAAAGAACAGAAAATGAAACATCCTCTAAGAAAAACAACAAATCAGAAGTATATATCAGGTAGAGAAAACATAAAAAATAATTGTACTGCCTGAAAGTTGTGATCAAAAAAATAACCTTGATTCAATAATGCAAGAAATAATCTGAGAAAATTGTCCTGGAGTGATAGAACATGAGGGGAAAGTAGAAATAGGAAAAAAAAATCAGTCAATTACCACCTCAGTGAGACTCTTTATGGAAAACACATGGGAATATTATTGCCAAATTTTGAAACCCCCACATCAAAAAGAATATTTTGCAAGGAACAGATTTTCAGGATTTTCTATCAACCAAACCCAAACTTAAATTTAACATATAAGAGCCAATATCAAAGATCAATTAAAAATTTAATATGGACAAATTGTTTTTTACATGAGAAATGTATACCATATATTTAAGATTGACAATACAGTAGCTCAAAAGAAAGAGTGGGATAGAGTTAAGGTAAAAATACTATTTACACAAATGAGGTGCAGAGGAAAAATAAATACAGAGTCATTAAAGAGAGGACAGCTCAGAGTTCTGAAAATTTGTTCATATCAGGAGGTGTTAAATATACACACTAAATATATAACATGAAGAATATAATGACCTCCAAAATCTATAAAGAAATGAAGAAGAGATGGGTAGACTGGGATGCAAAGAGTGAGTGAAGAATAAAAGATAGGGATCCATGGGTGAGGGGGGAGTTAAATAACAGCAAAGCAAATTAAGGAGCAGAATTAAAGCAAAGAATCAAGATGGATGGGAAATATGTTTATGTGTGTGTGTGTGTGTGTGTGTGTCTATGTGTATCTACATATGTATCCCTAAATAAATCCTTTCTTAACTATATACTGCTTGGGTGTAGAGAAAGAAATGAAAGGAGAAAAAAATAAAGCAAAAAAAGCTATACAGCATAGAACAAAAGAACAATTTACAGGGAAGTAAAGAAAAGATTGACACTCATTAATATAATTTCTTTAATTCATATATATTATATATATATATATATATATATATATATATATATATATATATACTTTTTTGAATCGATAGTTTGCTATTATATATTTTGAATCCTTCCTGATGTTCTGCTGGGCATATAACAATGTTTTCTTTTGTTTTGTTTTATTTTCTTTTATATTTCTTTTGTTTTTTTTTTTAATTTTAGTTCTATTTTTTTTTTTTGCTTTTTATTTTCAAGATAGATGGATACATAGACATTCAGTCTTGCAAAACCTTATGTTCCAAATACTTTCTCCCTCTGCTCTCCCTAGACAGCAAGCAATCTAATATATGTTAGATATGTGCAATCCTTCTACACATATTTCCACAATTATCATGCTGCACAAGAAAAATTAGATTTAAAAAATGGGGAAATGTGAAAGAAAACAAAAAGCAAGCAAACAACAAAAAGGTGAAAATACCATGCTATGATCTACATTCAGTCCTCATAGTCCCCTTTCTGGATGCAGATGACTCTCTCCAATGTAAGTCTATTAGAATTGGCTTTAATCATCTCATTGTTGAAAAGAGACATATCCATTAGAATTGATCATCACATAAACTCATTCTCTTGGTTGTACTCACTTCACTCAATGTCATTTCTTATAAGTCTTCTCAGGTCTTTCTGAAATCATCCTGCTGATCATTTTTTTTTTAATTAAAGTGTTTGTTTTCAAAACATTTGCATAGATAAGTTCCAACAACATTCACCGTTGCAAAACCTTTTGTCCAAATGTTTTTTTTTTTTTTTTTTCCCATCCTTGCTATCTCCACATCCTCTCCTAGAGGGCAAGTATCCAATGTATGTTAAACATGTGCAACTCTTCTATACATATTTCCACAATTATCATGCTGCACAAGAACAATTAAAGTGATTTTTCTTTCTTTTCAAAAAAGGGATAAATGAAAAAGAAAACAAAATCCAAGCAAACAACAACAAAAAAGTAAAAATACTATGTTGTGAACCAAACTAAATCCCCACACTTTTCTCTTTGGGTGCATATAAGTCTTTTCATCACAAGACCATTGGAATTGATCTGAATCACATTGCTGTTGAAAAGAGACACATCCATCACAATTCATCATCATGACTTCCAGGGGCAGAGCCAAGATGGTGGAGAGGACACATGTTTCTTTCTGACCTCCTGCAACTCTCAAACTAATTAGCAAATCCAGCCTCTGAATTAGTTTTGGACTGGCAGAATCCACAAATATTGGGAGTACAACAAATTACCAGCAGAAGGTAATTACAAAGATCGCCAGAAAAGGTCTGTTTTAATCAGAAACAGAGGGATGCAGGCCAAGTGTAAGCAGGCCGAGCACAGATGCTAGCATAGTCAGTGCAGACCCAAGGTGGTGCAGACTTCATGAGGCTGTGCAGATTCTGCACAGCAGAGAATCTGTGGGGATGAATCTATAGCAGTATCGGCTACTCTGACTTGGTTGCAAGCCAGTAGATCCGCAGAGAAGTTACAAAACATTCAATACAAATAATGAACCCTAAAACACCAGAATCTCATGGGACCTGGATATGCCCACTCAGCAGAAGCTCAACTAGTCACAGCTTCTGTTGGTTGTAGAGAAAGCCATTTCTGCTTGTAGAGGAAGCTTGGAAAACCTCCCCTACCCTAAAAGCAGACTTAACTTGAAAAAAAAAATGAATAAAAAAGGAAAGAGAACTCTGAACATAAAGTTTTTATGGTGAAAGAGAAGACCAGATTTCAAACCCTGAGGAGACTAAAAAGATATTGTCTCCAGATGAAGCCCCAAAAGGTAATATAACTTGATCCCCATTATACAAGGCTCGCCTAGAAGAAATTTAAAAGTATCTCAAAAGACAGCTAGAAGAAAAATGGAGAAAGGAAATGAAAACTTTGCAAGAGGGTTTGGAAAAGACATATAAATCATTAAAAGATAGATTTGAAAAAATGGAAAAGGAAAACAACTCCCCCCCAAAAAAGAATTTGTGAAACAGGAAAAGAAAATAACTTCTAAAAATCAGAATTTGTGAAATGGAAAAAGAAAACAACTCCTTAAAAACAGAATTTGTGAAATGGAAAAAAAAATTCCATAGAAAAAATAACTCATTTAAAAATTCAATTGTACAAATACAAGAAGCTTAAACAGTAAATGAAGAAAATAATTCACAAAATTCAGAAGAGAACAAATGGAAATGAATGACTCAATAAGACAATAAGAATCAATTAAGGAAAACAAAAAAAAAATGAAAAAATAGGGGAAAAAATGTAAAATTACCAAGTGGGAAAACAACTGACCTGAAAAATAAATCTAGGAGATGCAATCTACAAATTATTGGACTCCCTGAAAACCATATTGATAAAAGAGCCCAAACGAGATTTTTCAGGAAATCATTAAAGAGATGTCTTTAGATAGCTTGGATGTCTTAGAATCAGAAGGTAAAATAATCATTGAAAGAATTCACCTAACACCTCCTGTAAGAGACCCCAAAACTAAAACTCCAAGGAATACCATGGCTAAATTTTGGAACTATTGGACCCAGGAAAAATTATTATAAGCAGCAAGAAAGAAACAATTCCAATACTGAAGAACCACAATAAAGATTACTCAGGATCTAGCAGCTTCCATCTTAAATGATTGAAGGGCCTGAAATCTGATATTCTAAAAGGCAAAGTTGAATGTGGACATCAACATAGCATTCTCACTCTTTCTGTTGTTGTTTGCTTGCATCTTGTTTTCTTTCCCAGTTCTTTTTCCTTATTGATCCTATTTTTATTATTCATCAAGATAACTATATAAATATGTATACATATATTGGATTTACCATATGTTTTAACACTAAAAAAGAAGTGATATTCTTGTTGCTGTCTACAATGTTCTCTTTGTTCTACTAATATTACTTAGCATCAGTTTATGCAAATCTCTTAAGGTTTTTCTGAAATCATACTGCTGATCCTCTCTTTAAAAAGAGAAATATTACATTATATTCATATACTGTAACATACATATAGAATGATTTATTCTTCGATTATCCAACTGATGGGCATTCATTTAGTTTCCAATTCTTTCCCAAAACAAAAAAGTGCAACTACAAACATTTTTGCACATGTGGAGTCTTGTCTCCTTTGGATGATCTCTTTGAAATACAAATCCAGTAGAGATACAACTGGATCAAAGGATTTGCAGTTGAACATAGTTCCAAATTGCTCTCCAGAACATTTGGATCAGTTCGCGACTCCACCAACAATGTATTGGGGTCCCATTTTTCCTACCTCCTCTTTCAACATTTACCATTATCTTTTCCTGGAATTTTAGTCAATCTGAGAGATATGAAGTGATAACTCAAAGTAGTTTTATTTTGCATTGATCTAATTAATACCGATTTAGAACATTTTTTCATATGATTAAAATGGTTTCAATCTCTTCATCTGAAAATTATCTGTGAATGGATTGCATTTTTATACATTTGAGTCAATTCTCCGTATATTTTAAAAATAAGGCCTTTATCAGAATTCTTGGATGTAAACCTTTCCCCCCATTTCTGATTAATTTCTAATCTTGTCTGCATCATTTTTATTTGTACACATTTTTTTAATTTATTATAATGTACTCTCATTCTTCTTTGGGCACAAATTTCTTCCTTCACAGATCTGAGAGGCAGACTCTTTCTTTCTTCTAATTTCTTTATAGTATCACTCTTTATGTCTAAATCATGAACCCATTTCAACCTTATCTTCGTATAGGGTGTTAGGTGTTGGTGAGCTTTTTCTTCTCAAGATGCAGCCAGGTGATAAAAGTTCAGATCTTTTATTATCTCCAATATAGCCCGGTTAGCTTAGAGGCCTATCTCTCTGCTTGGTTCCAAGAGCTCTCTCCAAATGTCTTTAAATCCAAAGGTCTGGTCCTTCAGCCTCTGCCTCTGCTTTCTTCAGCCTCCCCAGCTCCAGTCTTCGTGTCATTCCGGTGAAATCTCGACTTGTAGCGTCTTCCTCTCAAGAACTCTCCGACTGGCCCATTGGCCTATTTATGCTCCTTCCAGAGAGAGGGATTATGGGTAGTTCTACTTAGTACCTTGTTTCAGGTTCTGCCCAAAACATCTTCTTGTAAGATTAGATCAACTCTAATTAGTTAGCAGTTAGTAAGGATTCCAACATCTCCCCCTTTCTTTTGTTTTAAAACATAGGGGGTTTCTGAGGGGGTACACATAAATCCATCAATATGGGCCAGAACTTTGTAACAGATATGTATTACTCTGCTTTATATGTGTTTCTTGTAAACAATATATTGCAGGATTCAAGCTTTTAATCCAGCCTGCTATCTACTTCTATTTTATGGGAGAGTTTGTCTCATTCATAGTCACAGTTAAAATTTCTAATTCTGTATTTCCCTTCATCCTATTTTTCCAAAGTTTTCTTTTTTCCCCTCTTTTCCCCTTTTCCCTCCTCAGCAGTGTTTTATTCTGACTACCATCTCCTTCAATCTTCCCTTCCCTTTTTTCAGCCCCTCCTCCCTTTCCTTTTCCCTTTCTGCTTCCACTTCCCTATAGGGTGAGACAAGTACTCACCCCCCCTCCCTACTTTCCTCCTCTTCATGTGATATAATTTACCCCAATTTACCTCCCTTTCCTCTTCTTTTAATACAATTTCTCTTCCATCCCTAGCTTAAGGTGGGCAGGGGGAAGAGAAAAGGAAGAGGCAGAGAGAGGGAAGGGCTGGAGAGAAGCACGGAGGGTTTTCATACTGCCACTGGGGTAGGGGCTTTTACCCTTTTGGAGACCTTTCAAAAATCTCCGAGGTCCTGAATTACCTCATACCTACATGAGTGTGAGTGTGCAAGCACACAATCACCCTCACACATTGAAAAAGGAAAAAAAAAAAAAAGAACCCAGAAAAAAAATTTTATCACCAGCACAGCAATTGGACATTTAGATTGTTTCCATAATTTTCCCATAAAATATTACTTTTCCAGGAAATGACTGACAGAATTGTTGTCCTTTTTTTTTCCTACACGAGAAAATTTCCAGTCTTCTTTCCCCCAAATAAATATTAAATAAAAAGTTTGTTTCCCTTTCTTTGCGCCTTTTCCAAAATGGACTACGTTGTTCTCTTCTGTGCACCCAAGATGCATGTGTCCATGGTGCCTTAAATATCATTCTGGAGCTGGAGGGTTGGGAAGTGGCGCTGTGCAGGGGCCTGGGCAGCTACGCCTGTGCCCCTTGGTCGGCTGTGCATATGCTGCTGCTTCCTGCCTATCTGGACCATCTTCTGGGGTGGGCCCCCAACTGCTGGACCCCATGCTGCTTCTTGGTGAGATGTTGTACATTAGGAATAAAAACTACTAGCATCCAGCATAGGGTAAAGGGAGAAATTCTGGGGGGTGGGAGGAAGGGTAGGTGAATAGGATGGGGAAACAAAAACAAAACGGGAAAAAAAAAACCACACTGAAAGCTTCTACTACCTATTAAAATGGGTCAGGCCATGAATGGACAGACTAGCCTGGCTTCGGTGAGATTGCTTGCTATGCTAGTGTAAAATGTACAGGAATCAAAAACGTTAATTTAAAACCCTACAGCAGTCACCTGCTTGCCCAGCACAGCCCCAGTACACACACTGTGTCCCCGATTGAAACTCGGAGTACTAACAGAGTGAAGGGCATTTCCTGCTGGATCCTCCAGGCCACGAAAGGGCCAGCCAGAGCTTAAACACTTCCCCTGGCTGAGGAGACACGTTCCCCCATCCTGTCACCATCTACCTCGGACACGAGATATAGGAATGTAAACATTTTAACCTTTAAAAAACAGTGTTTTTTCCTTATTTTTTCTTATATATATCTTGAAGATCAAATTTTCTTTTTACACTTCCCTTGAAGATTAAATCTTCCATTCATCTCTGGTCTTTTCATCCAAAATAATTGAAAATCCCCTATTTCACTGAATATCCATCTTTTTGCTTGAAAGATAATGCTTAGCTTTGCAGGATAGTTGATTCTTGATTGCAGTCCAAGCTCCTTTGCTCTCTGTGATGTCATATTCTGGAATCTTGGATGCATTAAAGGTCCTTAATAATAGAGCATATTCTGGAATCTTGGATGCATTAAAGGTCCTCAGTTGTTGGCGCCAAAATGTTGGTGAGCTTTTTCTTCTCAAGATGCAGCCAGGTGATAAAAGTTCAGATCTTTTATTATCTCCAATATAGCCCGGTTAGCTTAGAGGCCTATCTCTCTGCTTGGTTCCAAGAGCTCTCTCCAAATGTCTTTAAATCCAAAGGTCTGGTCCTTCAGCCTCTGCCTCTGCTTTCTTCAGCCTCCCCAGCTCCAGTCTTCGTGTCATTCCGGTGAAATCTCGACTTGTAGCGTCTTCCTCTCAAGAACTCTCCGACTGGCCCATTGGCCTATTTATGCTCCTTCCAGAGAGAGGGATTATGGGTAGTTCTACTTAGTACCTTGTTTCAGGTTCTGCCCAAAACATCTTCTTGTAAGATTAGATCAACTCTAATTAGTTAGCAGTTAGTAAGGATTCCAACAGTTAGGTGTGGGTCAATGCCTAGTTTCAGCCATACTATTTTCTAATTTTCTCAACAATTTTTGTCAAATAGTGAGTTTTTAATCCCAGAAACTGGAGTTTTTGAGTTTATCAAATGCTAGATTACTATTGCCATTAGCTATTATGTTTTGTGAACTTAACTTACTTGCTGTTCAACTACTGTTTCTTAGCCATTACCAAATATTTATGATGATTGTTGCTTTAAAATATAAAGGTCTGGTACAGTTAGGCCACTTTTATTTGCATTTATTTCATTAATTATCTTGAAATTTTTAATTTTTTGTTCTTCCAGATGAATTTTGTTATTAAGTTTGCTAGCTCTGTAAAGTAATTTCTTAGTTTGATTGGTAAGTAGATTAATTTAGATAGAATACCCATTTTTATTATATTACCTTGGCCTATCCATGAGCGGTTGTTATTCTTTCAATTATTTAGATATGACTTTTTTTGTGTGGAAACTGTTTTGCAATTGTGTTCATATATTTCCTGAATTTGTGTTGGTAGGTAGATTCCCAAATATTGTATATTATCAACAGGTATTTTTAAATGGATTTTCTCTTTGTATTTGTTGCTGCTTGACTTTGTTGGTAACATATAGACATGTTGATGATTTATGTGAATTTATTTTGTATCCTGCAACTTTGTTGAAGTTAATTACTTCTGGTAGATTTTTAGGATTCTCTCAGTATATCAAAATATTATCTGCTAAGATTGATAATTTGTTTTTCTGATTGCCTATTCTAATTCCTTAAATGTTTTCCTTCTTTTACTGCTAAAATTTCTAATGCAATATTGAATGGCAATGGTGGCAGTTGGCAACCTTGTTTCACTCCTAATCTAATGGGAAATGGTTCTAGTTTATCTCCATCATATATGATGCTTATTGATGGTTTTAAATAGATACTACTGATCATTTTAAGAAAACTCCATGTATTGCTATGTCCTCCAGTGTTTTAATAGGAATGGGTGTTGGATTTTGCATCTATTGAGATAATTACAAGATTTTTGTTAGTTTAGTTATTAATATAGTCAAGTATATGGGCTTATACCCCAAAGAGATACTAAAGAAAGGAAAGGGACCTGTATGTGCCAAAATGTTTGTGATAGCCTTGTTTGTAGTGGCTAGAAGCTGGAAAATGAAAGGATGTCCATCAATTGGAGAATGGTTGAGTAAATTGTGGTATATGAATGTTATGGAATATTATTGTTCTGTAAGGAATGACCAGCAGGATGAATACAGAGGGGACTGGCGAGACTTACATGAACTGATGCTGAATGAAATGAGCAGGACCAGGAGATCATTATATACCTCAACAACGATACTGTTTGAGGATGTATTCTGATGGAAGTGGATCTCTTCGATAAAGAGAGCCTTAATTGATCAAAGATGGACAGAAGCAGCTACACCCAGAGAAAGAACACTGGGAAATGAATATAAACTGCTTGCATTTTTGTTTTTCTTCCCGGGTTATTTATACCTTCTGAATTCAATTCTCCCTGTGCAACAAGAAAACTGTCCAGTTCTGCACACATATATTGTATCCAGGATATACTGTAACCTATTCAACATGTAAAGGACTGCTTGCCATCTGGGGGAAGGAGTGGAGGGAGGGAGGGGAAAAATCGGAACAGAACTGAATGCAAGGGATAATGCTGTAAAAAATTACCCTGGCATGTGTTCTATCAATAAAAAGATGTTAAAATTATATATATATATATATATATATATATATAATATATATATATATATATATATATATATATATATATATATATATATATATATAGTCAAGTATACTAATAGTTTTCCTAATACTGAACTAGACCTACCTTCCTGGTTTAAATCCTACTTGGTCATGTATTATCCTAGTTATAACTTATTATAATCTCTTTGCTAACCTTTTATTTTAGATTTTTATATCAAAATTCATTAGGGAAACTGGTCCATAATTTTTTTCTCTGTTTTGACCCTATTTGATTGAAGTATTAGCACCATATCTGTATCATAAAAGGTATTTGGTTGGACTCCTTCTTTCCTTATTTTTCCAAATATTTTGCATAGTACTGGAATTAATTGTTCTTTAAATGTTTGGTGGAATTCACTTGTATATCTCCTTGGTCCTGGCGATTTTTTCTTAGATAGTTGATTAATAGCTTGTTCAATTTCTTAGTCTACAATGGAACTATTTATCTTATTTCCTCCTCTTTTAATCTGGACAATCTATACTTTTATAAATATTTATCCATTTCATTTAGATTATCATATTTATTGCTATACAGTTCAGCAAAATAGCTCCAAGTTATTACTCTAATTTCTTCTTCATTGGTGGAAAATTTACTTTTTCAATTTTGATGCTAAAAATCTGATTTTCTTCTTTCCTTTTTCTGATCAAATTGACTAAAGTTTTATCTATTTTTTTTCATAAAACCAACTCAGTTTTGTTTATTTGTTCAATAGTTTTCTTATTATTTTCAGAATTTCAAATTTGGTATTTACTTGGGGATTGAGATCCCCCACTAGTATAGATTTGCCATCTATTTTATTGTGTAGTTCTTTTAACTTTTCCTCTAGAAATTTGGAAGTTATACCATTCTGCATATAGGTTTAATGTTGATATTACTTAATTATCTGTTATGGGCCAGAATTCTTGTACTTAAAACACGGGTTCTTACAAGGTGCTAATTCAGTGGAATTGATGAGACAATGGTTATCTAGTTTAGCATGGTGATTAATAGTTCTCTAAGTTCAGTATGATTGATTTAATCTTACAACAAATAATGGTTTTCTAGTGATATAATAATCAGTTTATACTCAGTGTAGAGCATATAAGTTGGGAGCCTCAGCCAGATTCAGGAAGCTAGGGAAGACAAGCATACTGGAGGCTGAATCACAAGCCCTTGGACTCAGATTCATTCATCCTATCTCACACCCTGTAGTGGTAGGCCTGTCCTGCATCTTTCCACTGACACCAAGATTCTGAAAGGCCTTTAAGAAAGCTAATTGGGGCCCAGGAAAGGAGACAAGACTTTGAAAGAGATAATAAAGAATTAGGACTTTAGCCCCTGGCCACTCTTGTGGTGATTAATCTGCTGAAAAGAAGGCTGCTTCAGAGACCTCAAGAAAACCGAAATAAGAACATTACAATTATCTATGTTATTCTTTAGCAAAATATAATTTCTTTCCTTATCTATTTTAATAAGAACTATGTTTGCATTTGATTTATTTGAGATCAGTATTAATACTCCCTGCTTTTTTATTTTTACTTCTGCTGAAGCATAATAGATTTTGCTCCAGACTTTTTCCTTTACTCTTTATGTATCAGTCTGCTTTAAATGTGTTTCTTGTAAACAAAATATTGTAAGATTCTGGTTTTTAATCCACTTTACTATCTCCTTCTGTTTTATAGGAGAATTCATCCCATTCACATTCACAGTTAAAATTCCTAACTTTGTATTTCCCCACATCTTATTTTCCCCTCTATTAGCACTTCCCTTTAACAGCCCCCCTCACTTTCTTATTCCTTTCCCCTTCTACTTCTGTTCTCCCTTTTATTAGCTTTCTTCTTTCCTTGCCCTTTCCCCTCTTTCAACTTATATGCTCTACACTGAGTATAAACCGATTATTATATCACTAGGAAACCATTATTTGTTGTAAGACTAAATCAATCATACTGAACTTAGAGAACTATTAATCACCATGCTAAACTAGATAACCATTGTCTCATCAATTCCACTGAATTAGCACCTTGTAAGAACCCATGTTTTAAGTATAATAGAGTGGGATAAGTTACTCTAACAAACTAAATATGTCTGATAGTCTCTATTTGAGCCAAATCCAATAAAATTAAGGTTCACACAATATCCATCTCCTTCCCTTCTTTCCCTTATATGTAAATAGATCTTTTTTGCCTCTTCATCCAACAAATTTTTTCTTCCCCTTTCTTCTTCTTCCAGTACAACCCATTTTCCATCCATAGTATCTGTTTATATCATCACAATAAAGTCCAATTATACCTATATCCTCTAAGCATATCTCCAACAAAGAGACTGTTTTTTCAAAAATTAAACATATCATCTTCCCATAAAAGGATTTAAACTTTTTAACCTTTAAAAAAAATAGGTTATTTTTCCTTCCTTTTTACCTTTTTCTGCTTCTCTTGAGTTCTATATTCAAGATGAAATTTTCTGTTTAGTTATTAAAATAGTAACCCCCCATTTTATTGAATGTCCACCTTTTTCCCTGAAAGATAATGCTTAATATGGCTGATAGTTGATTCTTGATTGCAGTGCAAACACCTTTGCATATCAGAATATCATATTCCAAGTCATCTTATTCTTTAAAGTAGAAGCTTCTAGCTCCTAGGAAATCCTGATTGTGCCTCCTCAATATTTGAATTGTTATTTTCTGGCTGCTTGAATTATTTTCTCTTTGATCTTTTTTTTTTTTACATTTAGCTATGATATTCCTTGGAGTTTTTATTTTAAGATCTCTTTCAGGAGGTGATTGATGGATTCTTTTAATGATTCTAGAATGATTAGTGATTCTAGGAAATCAGGATAGTTTCCCTTGATGATTTCTTAAAGATGTTATCCAGACTGTTTTTTCATCATGATTTTCAGGTAGTTTAATAATTCTCAGTTTGTGAGTAGATGCCCAAGAGTTGGAGAATGGCTGGGTAAATTATTGTTATGGAATATTATTGTTCCAAAAGCAATAATCAGCAAGATGATTTTAGAGATCCCTAGGGAGAGTTACATGAATTAATGCCAAGTGAAATGAGCAGAATCAGGAGATCATTATACATGGTCACAAGAAGATAATATGATGATCAATTCTGATGAACATGTTTTTTTTTCCCAATAATGAGATGATTCAGATCAGTTCCAATAATATGGTGATCAAGGGAGTCATCTACATCCAGAGAAAGATCTGTGGGAACTGAGTGTAGACTACAACATAGCATTTTCACTCTTTCTGTTGTTGTTTGCTTGCATTTGTTTTCTTTCTCAGTTTTTTTTTTTCTTCTTGATTGGATTTTTCTTGAGTATCAAGATAAATGTATAAATATATGTACATATATTGAATTTAACATATATTTTAACATATGCCATCTAGGGGGTGGAATGGGAGAAAGGAGGGGAAAATTTGGAAAACAAGGTTTTACAAGTGTCAATGTTGAAAAATTACCCACACATATGCTTTGTAAATAAAAAGCTTGAATAAAAAAAAATAATTCTTTGTTTGTTCCTCTTGGATATATTTTCCAGATCAATTGTTTTTCTGATGTTTACATTCTCCTCTATTTTTTTTATATTTTGGGGTTTTGTTTGAATGATTCTTGAGTCATTTATTTCCATTTGTTCAATTTTAATTTTAATGAATTACTTCCTTCAGTTAGCTTTTTTTAAAATCTCCTTTTTTCATTTGACCAATTAAACTTTTAAATGAGTCATTTTGTTTTTGAATTTTTTTTCTGATTTCACAAAATTTTATTTTTAGGGAGTTGTTTTCTTTTTCCATTTCACCAATCAGTTTTTAAGGAGTTGTATTCTTTATCTGTCACTTCAAAAGTGGCTTCATTCAGAGGCTTAATGTGATATTATTCTGAGGGAAAGCAGGAAGAGCTCAGACAAAGTCTTGTCTACTCTCTGCCATCTTCACTCCCTCTTATTTTGTTTTATTTTTTAAAATAAAATAGAAAACAAATAAAGAATAATTGAAATTATTCTATTTCATTGAATATCCATCTTCTCCCTGAAGACTTATATTCACTTTTGATGGGTTGATGATTCTTGCTCTCTGGAATATCATATTCTAACTCCCCTTATTCTTTAATGTAGAAGCTGCTAAATCTTGTGTTATCCTGACTGTATCTCAACTAAACTTGAATGGTTTCTTTCTGCATGCTTACAATATTTTCTCCTTGACTTAGGGGTTCAGGAATGTAGCTACAATATTCCTGGGAGTTTTCATCTTGGAACTTTACAGAAAGTGATCAGTGGATTTGTTTCTATTTATATTTTAACCTCTTGTTCTAAAATATCAGGGCACTTTTCCTTGATAATTTCTTGGAAGATGATGTCAAAGCTCTTTTTATCATAACTTTCAGATAGTCCAATAATTTTTAAATTATCCCTCTTGTGTCTATTTCCAGATCAGTTGTTCTTGCAATGAACTATTTGATATTGAATTCATTTTTTTTTCTTCTTTTGGTTTTGTTTCATTATTTTTTAGTCTCTCCTAAAGTCATTGGCTTCAATTTGCCCAATTCCAATTTTTAAGCAATTATTTTTTTCAGTAAGTATTTTTACCTCATTTCCCATGGCCAATTCTACTTTTAAAGTTATTCTTCTCACTGTTTTTTGTGCCTCTTTTGCTATTTGGGCTAGTCTGTTTCTTTAAATGTTATTTTCTTCGGTATTTTTTATATCTCCTTTTCCAATCTATTGGCTCATTTTTCATGATTTTTTTGGATTACTCATTTCTCATTCTGATTTTGCCCCTATCTCTCTTATTTGAGTTTCAAAACCCTTTTTTGAGCACTTCCATGGCTTGAGAACAATTCATATTTTTGAGGTTTTATATGTAGTTATTTAGAATTTATTGTCTTCTCAGTTTGTCCCTTGATCTTCCTTGATACCAGAGTAACTTTCTATTGTTCTTGTTCACTCATTTTTCCAGACTATTTCTTGACTTTTAGCTTCATGTTAAAGTTGAGCTCTGCTCCTGGGCTGGAGGAAACAGTCCCAAGTTTCAGACCTTTCTGACTGCTGTTCTCAGTAGTTTCTGGAGGTCCCTAAGTTTTCAGTGCTTCCAAAATGATATGTTCTTGGAAGAGCTATGATCATTGCTCTCCTGACCTAGAATTTGGTTTTTATCTAAAAAGAGACCTTTTTCTTCTGTAGTCAGCAGTAATAATACTCCTCTGGTCCCTTGGTCTATGACCAGGTTCCCCACTTCCCTGTAGCCATGAAGGTTAGTCATCCCCTCTGACTTGGAATGAAGACCAGGATTCTTACTTCCTCATGAGACACAAAAAGCTCTCCTCTCCATCTTGTCATAGTAATTGTTATCACTCCTTTTGGTTCTGTTATTGTAACCAGGAACTGTAATTGGGCAATATGACTGTGTCCTAAACCCAGTGATAGTATAGGGTTTCCTATGAATTTCTTCTGACCAGTTGCCCTCCCTCTACTCCCACTTTCTTTAGAACTGAGATTTCTCAAATCTGCTGCCTCTGCCAATTCTGCTGCTTCCAAGGCCTCTTACTGATCTTCCCAGTTGACCTGAGCTGTGCAATCTATATTGTGCTCCAGGATCAACCACCACCTTGGTAACACAAACCTTCCCTTCCAATTATCTTGGCTTGGCAAATTATTTTCACCAGACCTTTGTATGTTCTGCTGTTCCAGAGTTTATTTAAGGTATTATTCTAGAGTTGTTTGGAGGAGAATTTAGGAGGTCTGCTGAACGCTTCTGTACTCTACCATCTTGGCTCTGCATATGTCATTTTCACTATTACTATTACTATTATTAAATAATAATAATAAATCTTCAGGAATATTGCTTACAGCAGACTTCTTAAAGTAGGTCATGTCCCCATAGGGTATCATAAAAAATTTGACAACAATAGAAGGTATTAAATATTCCACCAAGAATTAATTATTTATGTAAAATTAAACAAGAACATTTAGCATGTAAATTTGCTGTTGTCTTAAATAAATGGTAAAATTATATATGTATATATAAAAGAATTGTTTTAAAATAAATTTATGATTTATTATCAATAAATGTTTGATTTGTATACCTATTTTATATACCTAAACACCTAGAGTCATATAAAAATTTCTTGAGCACAAAGAGTTATAAGTAGAAAAAGTTTAAGGAGGATAAATTTGTTATTTACCTGTGATTTCATTTTCATAAGCTGGTCCCAGTAAGTAGCTTCCTTTATAAATTCAGATCTGTTCATTATAGTCTAATTTATCATTAATCCTAGAGAATTTCCCAATCAATTAAAAGATTAAGTGACTTCCCCAGAGTGATGCAGCCAGTGGGCTGCAGTTCTGGAAAAGTACTAAGAGGCCAGCTTCCTAGGTACTATGATACTTTTCTTCTCATAAAATCTTTAATCTTGTTATTTAACCCTCCACCCCATCTACAATTCTGTCATCCCTGTCTAATTTTGAGTAAACCAACTTCACATTTTCTACATTCCAACCACACTGAAATATTGTCCAAACATATCCTCTATTCTTCTGGTTCAGGTATTTTGCACATTCCTGAAATATATATCCTGTACATCTCTGCCTGCTGAGATCTTTTCTTTTAAAGGATAGCTTAGGTACTATATTCTCTATGAAGCTTTTCTGACTCCTTTTCTAGTTTAACTTTCACTCTCCTCCAATTTTTCCAAGAGTGTTTTATATCTGTCCTTTTATCACAGATTAGCTTGAAATGTATATATGTGTGCATATTTTCTTCTCTTCACTGACCTCCAATAAATTATAAGTTCATTGAGTCTAGGAAGCTTATCATCCTCCTTTGTATTAATAGAATTTAGTCTACTATTTTAAACATACTAGACACAACAAATATTTCTTAAATTGAACTGGATTACCTATTATTGAAAAAAAATAGTCCTTCTCTTTGTGCCAGGCACAGTGCTGGCTTCTTGGGAAATAAACAGTCAATTAAGGTATTCTTATTCACAAGGAGTTGACAGTATAATAGAGAGAAAAAGTCACTGGTGCATGTATATGTATATGTATATCTATATGCAAAAGAAATATAAAGAGAAGAAATATAAATAAATACAAGTAGTAAAACTGCTCTACTGTAGAATATAGCTGACAATTATATTTATTGTTTGACAAAATTTGATGAGGGAAAAAAAGAAAAAATAATTTGTGAATTTTAAATTCTAAATGTAAGCCATTTAGAACTGCCCTCACTCATTCCACCATTACTCATTTTCATTAGTTAATAAATGCTAGCATCCTCACAAAGCAATCCATTTATTTGTTCAACAAGGATTTATTATGTGCTCAGTGCTTGCTACTCTCAAGGAACTTATATTCACCAGGAAATCAATATCTATGTGTTTAAAGAAACTAAGTACAGGATTTTAAAAGCTATTTCCACAGAGAGGACAATAGCAGCCAGAAGAATCAAGATAGCCTTTTTATAAGAGAAAGCACTTAAGTTTTGAAGGAAGCTATGGTTTATATGACTTAAAACTAACATATATATAATGCTTTCAGGTTTAAAAATACTTCATATACAAATACTACATATGTGCATATTCACATATGTATTATACACATACAAATGCTATGTATATACATGTATGTATACTGTATGTTATATGAAATAAATTATATGATAATAATTTGTATAAAACACAATCACAAAATAGCAATGTTCTAAGTCAGTGAAAGTTTACATCTATGTGCATATGCATTGAATATATAAATATGCATTATATACATAAATACATATTATATGTATATATGAATATAGTATGCATTTGCAAATATATTTATTTACATAGATTTACATGTGAAATTATGAATTACATATTGGGTGATTGCATAAACTAGCAGGACAACTTTCTGAAAATGAAGTGTTATACAGGAATGTTTCTCTCTCTCTCTCTCTCTCTCTCTCTCACTCTCTCTCTCTCTCTCCTCCTCCTCCTCCTCTCTCTCTGTCTCTCTGTCTCTCTGTATATGCATTATGTGTGTGTGTATGATATTCACAACGAGCCTTGTGAAATATGTGATGTTATTATTTCCATTTCACAGGAATGGGTAGTGAGGTTCACAGAGTTTAATAGTTTTCCTTCAAGTCTCTTGATTAGTTACATCTGAAGCAATGTTTATACTGAGCCTCATGATTCCAAGTCTACTATTCTTTCTACATTATGATATTGTCTTTTCCTTGAGTTCTCTTTTTGTTTAAATTTTATTTTTCTATCTTCCGTATCTAGCCCAGTAGCACGAACGTTGTAGGTGCTTGCTATGTTGAGTAGAATTGAATTAAATTGGATTATTTTGGCAATAGTTACATATGTTCTACATATTTAATATAACTTTCTATTCCAGCATTGTATGATATTGTGTAAAGAACTCTATAGATAGAATTCTATATGGAATTAACTTACCTTTCTTAAATAAGTTATTAATTGCCAAAGAACCATTAAAAATGAGGACAGATTTAATTGTCAAGACCTGCTAATAATGCATACTTCCTTAAATCAAATCTTGACTAGAGTAAACATTTCTTTTTCCCAAATCCCTTCTGTTTAAAAGAAAGAATATCTGACCTCTGCAACTAAAGTCTTTCTCTAGTGGCCTCAGAGCTTAGAGCAGTTGATATAAAAGGAAAGACACATTCTACCTATTACACTGAAGTTTTGAAAGCTAAAACTGAATGGCTTTCTTGATTATAAACTCGCTTCTCCACCTCCCTTCCCAGATGCACAATGCTCCTTAGTTAGCTCATAAGGTTCTTGTGAGAAATAATGAGAAAGCATTTGAATAGTGACATCAGTTGTAGGGTGTAAATGAGATTGCTTGTCTTCACATCCCAAAATGTGGATGGCTAGTCAATAAAGCCTCTTTAAGTGGCTATGTCAGCTAGGTAGGAGAGTGTTTTCCCTCACCTACCAGATGGCAACTGACCTTCCTAATGCTAGACTGGACATCATGTAGCAATGAACTCTCTCTTACAAAGTTACAGAGTCTAAATTCAACATCAAAAATCACACTTTAAGTCCATCAGAACCATGCCAATCATTCTAGCATACTTAAAAACGTCCAAACAACAACAACAGAAGACAAACTCTAGAGAGCCAGATGCTCCCCACACTCATTGCTGTTTTACTCTTATGGTGTCTATTCTCAGAGCAGAGTGTTGTGTTACAGTACTTTCCCTGGGTTTCAGTGCTACATCCACTGAGATGCAAAAATACTCCAGGTTCTCACTTTACCCGTCGCTATTTATAATCCTGCATGATGCCAGACATGTGCATACATCAGGGTGACACTTTCAGAAAGTTGCCCTGCTATTTTCGTAATCGCCTAATGAACAGCACCAGCAGAGATAGGCGGTCTTAATCAAGCAGGTTGAGAAAGAGTATGCAGGAGGAGGGGGACTACAAGTTTTAACTTGGATGCCATTTAGAAATCTTAAAAGCGCCCCTCTCCTCTGTCTCCCTTCACACACCCACCCCCTTCCCCAGATGTCTTGATTAGTGGCTCTGCGTATGCTGGTCAGATTCTGGGATTAATGATGGCTAATTTGCCTGAGGTTGGTGCAGCCCAGGCAGCAGGCTCTCTACCACCAGCTTTTGCTGCCATATGGGCAGAAGCAGCTGTTTCAATTACTTTCTGTGCCCAGATGTGTCAGACGAGACACCAGTGCTCTGCGGGGTACATTCAGCCGCTCGGCAGCTAATTACTTCAATCGTGTGTCGAAGCATGGTGCTGTATACTGTAAAAGGGTTTTTTTGAAAACAGCCGACTGCCAGCTGTCACTATGCCTCACAATGATGTGAAACTGATAGGCTGTGACTAGATTTCAGCTTCAACTTGCTGGGCATCGAGATAGTTATCATGTACATTTCTTTGTCAGATATAGAAAAGAAACCTATAGAGTCTTGCAGAGTTGTGCATCCTTAGTTGTTCTCCTTAGATCCCTTGCATATTTCTATGGTACTCTGTCTGTCTGTCTCTCTCTCTACACACACACACACACACGCACACACACACACACACACACACACACACACACTGTATATAGTTGGCTTTTTTTGATTCGATCTCTATAGCAAATTTTGTAAGTGAATCATTTGGGCATCCTGCCATTTGGATACCAAACAAATCAAATTTTTTCTGGCTTCAAAAAAAATCCAATTCCGGTTGGTCAATGGAATATGAAAGTCCAAGTCATATTTTTAAAGGTGAAAATCACAGTAACCTTAATTAACATACATGCCCCCCGCATTGGTGGTAGGATAATCAATTGATTTATATTTTATGTTTTTTTTTAATTTATTGTATTGGGAGAAGGGACAAAGAGAAAGAATACGTCAAGAAATGTCCATCAGCCCCATTTCCTTTTTGAAAAAAAAAAAAAAAAGGCTTTAAAATATCCAAACTGGGAAAATGTTTTGCTATTGGTTTAGGGGCAACTGGTGTGTAATCTGGGATGGATATGAAGCTGTTATCATCTTCATAATACATCTATTTAGGAAAAGAATAAACATTTGTTTTGTGCTAATTCTATGGTAATCAGGGTGATTGTACTGTACTTAGCCACTGTTTGTTGCCATGGTTATTTCAAGCAGCTCTTGATTATTAATGTCCTGGAAGATTCAACAATGCTAGGTTTAAGACCCTTCATCGGAAATATAAGTAATCAATTTCACTCTTATTTCACAATATTTCTATAGACAAAAATAACTTTGCTTGCCATCAGATTATTATTATGTGTTCATCTAATTTATAGTACTAAATGCTTCAACCACTCAGTCACAGTCTTACTGTTCTTAAGCATCTATTTACAAGAGTCCTACAGTAAAATTAGCAAGATCTGGAGGTTCTTAATCTACCAGATTTTGAAGTGCCTATAATTGTGCCATAGAAATCAAAAATATCATCAGAAGGAAGTCATATGGGATGTATAGGAAATAGGATGTGTGTGTAGTTCCCTTTTGTTTAAAGTATAATGTGCAAAGTTGTCCTCAAACATTTCATTTTCATGTTTAAAGAGTCTGTGTTTTCATCACAACTGCTCTCTGAGAGTTTGTTTATGGATGTTATAGAACACTATGTATTATAAAAAAATTAAGAAATAGGTGATTTCAAAGTCATATAGAAAGTCTTACATGAACTGACACAATGTAAAGTGAGCAGAACTACAACCACTTTATGCTATCACATCAATATAATATAAACAGTTTTGAAAACTTTTATAAATTGTTGAAGAACAAAATGAAGAGAACCAAGAGAATAACTTATATAACCACAACACCATGAAGATGAATGACTTTGAAAATTGTAACAACTATAATCAATAGAATGACCATCTACAATTCCAATGGACCAGTGATATAACAATCTATCCTTCTTTTTCTGGAGAAGAGATAGACTAAAATGTGGAAAGAGACATCTATACAACTTTTGTATACAGCCAGTGACCAATTTTGTTCTGCTGGATTGTGCATATTTCTTACTAGAAATTTGTTTTTTCTCTCTTTTTTTTCTTTTAGTTGTTTGGAAGATATGAGGAAGAGTAAAAAGATTTTTGTAAAATGAAAAAAAATAGAAAAGTGGGGATGCTACAGATGTGAGATATTGTTATATATATTTTCAGATAAGATCACTAATATCATTAGTTTTATGTAACTTTTATTTGGTTATATAAGATATCTCTCAAATAGAAGATAATCACTGAATATTTGTAATGTAAAAACAAACCAAGTAAAATTTAAAAAGAAATAACTGTGCCTTTTGGAAGGAACAGAAGCAAAGACAAAATCAACAAATTTCACTTCAGAATAAATTACAAGATGCCTTACATTTTTTCTCATGCAAAAAAATTCAGTATTCTTCCAAAAAAATAATGAGGCCAAATGGGCAGCAAAACATAATAATCCATTTTAATCTTATAATACTGTTGCTATTTTTATAGAACACATCAAAAATTTAGAGGCAAAACTCAGGGTTTTTTTTTTTAAGTCTTCTTCCCTTGGAAATTGCAGAAGTATTGATTAGAAGGTTTTTCTTGGCTTTTGTCTAGCTTTGAATTATCTGTATGGAAAAACATAATTAGCTCCATAAGAAAGAGCAGCAATGGTCATTCATAGCAGTTTTTTCTAAGAAATTCTCCTTGAAATGTTCTAATTTATTCACTTTCTGTGCTGTAGCAAAGCAGAATTTGGGCTATGATGTTTCCGTGGCTGTTTATACAGTGTGACAAGCCAAAGTTCTCCTGGGAATGTGTTGTTCCTTTTCTCATAGTATCATCAGAAAGCAATGCCATGTGCTGAGCTGGAGCCCATTGTATTGTGGATCACTTCATTATCATCTAAGCATCTTAAGATGAGGGCACTACAATGATTTTGAAATCTTCGTCTAGTTATTTCAACTCTTAGAAACTGAGTTTTGATTAGCACCCAGAAAAATTAAACTAAATAAAATGGATTTTTCTTACTTTTATGCATGTAAGGGTCTATAGATCAAATATAAAATGTGTAATTTCATGAGATCAGTTTTAATCTATACAGGATGCCAGTAAGTGTACAACATTTTCAAACATTCTGCATTGAGAAGCTTCCAGGACAGGACAAGTTAAAGTCATTTTCCTCACATTTGGTTCTATAATAGTTTGTTATCCTTTAAATTCAACAAATGTTTCCTCTTAAATATGATAATCTTTTTAAACCCAGATGGATTTGAATCAAAAGGACAGGTGACTGGAATGTAATTATCATCCTACCACAACTAAGTATATTTTCTCATCACATGCTAAATTACATGAAGAATCTAAATTGTCACTAAATCATAGTCTTATCAACAAGATAATGGCAACTATCTTTGCTAAAATGCAGATAAAAGAATCAACATGGATTGTGACCTATCAATATTCAGCTGCAGAGAATGGGATAGTAATGGCAGCACCAGCAGCAGCAGTAATGATGAGTAATGATAGTAGCAGAAATAGGAGGTATAGGAATGGGAGTAGGAGTAGTGGTAGTGGTAGTGGAAGTGGTAGTGATAGTTGTGGTAGTAGAAGTAGTAGCAGAAGTAATAGTAATAGTAAGAAAATACATCTATTTGAATTTGCATATGTAAAGTTTAATAATGTAAGATATGGATATGCTAATCAGTTATAGTTCAAAGAAAATATGCAATATTAATTCCAAAAAGCAATTAATTTAAACAATCAAATATTTGCATTAATCAGGACTTAGTTTTAACAATAATCATTATATTCTAATTAATAAAAAGAGAAATAGTAGTACTATTGGTTATACTAATGGCTATAATTCTACAAAGTTTACAAAGTCCTTTACACATTTATTCCTCACAATAAAAAGACAGGGTTTAAAAATATTGCCCAGGTCCCACTGTTTGAGAAAGGACACAGGTTTTTTGACATCAATTCTGCTATTCTATCCACAATGCTAAACTAAAAGCCATAAGGAAAAGTATTACCCCTGTCACATATTTCACACTTCTTCATGTGCTCTTACTACTAACAAAATGTAAGTTTCTGAAAGGCAAGAACAATTCAATTTCATTTCTTATCCCCAGAATAAAGCATAATGCTTTGTCTAAAGTAGATGTTTAACAAACATTCATTGCTGAATTGAGCTGCTGAGTTCTGAAGAATAGAATATCCTAAACTATACCAAATAAAGCAACTTCTCTACTCCTTTCTATTTCCAATGGATCAGTAACCACTGAATTTCTCATGTAGTCATTCCAATTTAAAATTTCCATTATGCTACTCTGGGAAATTAATGCATCTCATCTTTGAGATAAGCTAAATCATATACTGGTCAACCAAGTCAAGAGGCAATTAAAAGAAAATTACTTCCTGTGGTCATATGCCCATAAAAGTACAATTTATTGATTTTGATATAGTGATACCTGAAAAAATGACCCAATATGTACCTGATACCTATTAGTTTTCTAAATGCATTCTCCATATCATCTGTACAAGAATCATATTATTTTTCAAAAATAAATTTTAGGGGTGTAGTAGAGAAGGTATAGAAATCTATGATTCTGTTGATGTAAGGAACTTCTGGAACTTTTACTAAATGCAGAATGATGGCTCACTAAAGTTGCTCAAAGAAAGTTGCTAGAGAGAGTTAAAGGTTAAATGACTTGTATGAGGTGATAAAGTTGCTTTATATTAGAGGCAGGATCTTGAACTGAATTAGTTCTTCCAAAGCAGTTGGCATAAAAGATAGTGGGCATGGAATAAAAAAAAAAAAAAAAAAACAATTCAAATTTGACCTCAGATGTTTATTAGCTATGTAAACTGAAGCAAGTATCTTGAACTCTTTTTGTCTTGGGCTTTTTAACTGTAAAAATGGGGATGACAAGTGCAATAAGTGTAAAAAGGATTTAGCATGGTTTCAGACATATAGTAGACTTTATATAAATACACAGTCCTTAACCTCCTCCTTCTCCTTCCTTAATTTAATGCTTGCTTTCCGTCTTTATTATGCTATTCAACATGTGAATATATACAGAAAAGAGAATAATGATTTCATTTATAGAAGTTGTCATTGTTGTTCACTGAATTTTAGTTATGTCCAACTCTTTGTGGCCTCGTTTAGGATTTATTGCCAAAGATATCAAATGGTTTGCCATTGCCTTCTCCAGCTCCTTTTATAGATGAGGAAACTGGAGGCAAACAGGATTAAGTGATTTTCACAGGATCACACAGGTAGTAAATATCTGAGGCTGGATTTGAACTCAAAAGAATGAGGCTTCATGACTTAAGGCCAAAGCTTATTTATTGTACTGCTTAGAATATAGAGCTTCTCTCACAGCAGTCTTCTGGGAGATAGAAAATATATACTCCTTTAATGTTCCAATTATTGTAGAAGAAATTGAAAGAACTAAGATTCTGGCACATGGTCCAATTGACTCATGTCAACTGGCAAATGGCAGGATTTGAACCCAAATTTTCAAATTCTAGTACTCTTTCTAAGATTTCACATTGTATTTCCGTTTTATTTTTTAATAGATTTTTATTTACGAGTTATATGTCTTCTATATTTTACAATCATTGACAATTGCCAAACCTTTTGTTCCAATTTTTCCCCTAATTCCCCCCACCCCCTCCCCTGGATGGCAGGATGACCGGTAGATGTTAAATATATTAAAGTATAAATTACATACACAATAAGTATACATGACCAAACTGTTATTTTGCTGTACAAAAAGAATCGGACTCTGAAATATTGTACAATTACCTTGTGAAGGAAATCCAATATGCAGGCAGGCAAAAATATAGGGATTGGGAATTCAATGTAATGGCTCTTAGTCATCTCCCACACTTCTTTCGCTGGGCGTAGCTGGTTCATTTTATTTCTGCTCCACTGGAATTGATTTGGTTCATCTCATTGCTGAAGATGGCCAGGTCCATCAGATTTGATCATCATATAGTATTGTTGTTGAAGTACATAATGATCTCCTGCCCTGCTTGTTTCACTCAGCATCAGTTCATGTAAGTCTCTCCAGACCTTTCTGAAATCATCCTGTTGGTCACTTTTTACCAAACAATAATATTCCATAATATTCATATACCACAATTTATTCAGCCATTCTCCAATTGATGGGCATCTACTCAGTTTCTGGCCACTACAAAGAGAGCTGCCACAAACATTCATGCACATATAGATCCCTTTCCCTTCTTTATGATCTCTTTGGGATATAAGCCCAGTAGTATCACTGCTGGATCAAAGGGTATGCACAGTTTGATAACTTTTTGAGCATAGTTCCAAATTGCTCTCCAGAATGGTTGGATGTATTCACAATTCCACCAACAATGTGTTAGTGTCCCTGTTTTCCCACATCCCCTCCAACATTCCGCATTGTCTTTCCCTGTCATTCTAGCCAGTCTGACAGGTATGTAGTTGTTGAGTTCAAATGCTGGAGTTCTTGTTCTTCTCAAAACACAGCCGGTTTAGCTTAGAGCCCTCCGAATATCTCCAAATCCAAAGGTTCTGTCCATTAGCCTCTGCCTCTGCTTTCTTCAGCCTCCGACCAACACAAAGATGGAATGAATCTTTTGTCTCCTTCACTTGGGGCTCGGCTAGCTTTCTGGTGAGTCTTTCAGAACAGCTTGGTCTCAGTGGGGGGTGTGCAGGAGCCCAGCCACCAGCTACAGTGGTGTGAAATGAAGATGAATCTGGTTGTCCACTGAACTCTCCACTTGTAGCTTTATCCTCTGAAAACTCTTCATCTGCCACCAGCCAGCCAAGTGGAATATATTCTGCCTTGCCTCGGAAAGAAGGCTTCTGGCGTAATTCCGCTGAAATACATCAAAGTGCTCTCTGCACCAGAGTCGCTCCTCTCGAGTCCAGCTGAACTCTCCTCTGCGACCAGCCAGCCAAGAGGAAAAAATGTATTCTGCCATAGATCTCTCATCACTGGCCTTATATCTGACTCTTCTGAGAGAATGGGATTATGGGTTTTCTCCCATAGTGCTCTCTGGACCAAAGAGCTTTAAGGGATGTGTGAACTCCCTTGAAGGTAGAAAGTTTACTTTGTGAAGCTGGCATACTTGTGAACTCCAATGAGTAAAGGTGTGAACACAAGCCTTGTACTAATTAGTTCTACTTAGTACCTTGTTTCAGGTTCTGCCCAAAACATCTTCTTGTAAGATTAGATCAATTCTAATTAGTTAGCAGTTTGTAAAGATTCCAACATCTCCCCCTTTCTTTTGTTAGATGAAAACACCAAAGGAAATAGGAAATCTAATCAGATTAGTGGGTTTCTGAAGAGGTACACATAAATCCATCAATAAGGGAGGCATTATACATAATTTACAAAAGCACATAGCAATATAACATAGGCTAGTAGTAATGTAACAACATGAATCAACCTGAAAATTTACACATGTCCATAAGTCCTTGAAATAGTCCATAAGGAATCCATTGTCCATTAGTTCATGTGCCAGGAATCCAATAGTTCCTGTAAGCCCTGAAGTACTGCAAAAGTCTCATCAATAATTTTTCATCTTAAGGAATCCAATGATTCTTGCTGGTTTTTCAAGAACTAAAACAGTTTCATCTTGTGTTAGGAAATCCAAAGATTCCTGAAGATTTTAAAAGTCTTTTTAACAGTCTCCTTGTCAGCTATGCTCTTTCAATGGTGAGCACAATCAGCAACAGAACCACCCGATATTTCTTGGGTCTTCTCCTTTGTTTCAAGGGTCTGCTCCATCTCTCTGCGATGGACAAGGCGAATGCGGCTCGTAGGCACCCATCTGATTCCTTCTCCACATGTAGAGATGCAAGCAAATCCTCTCCCCCAAGCAGTTAGCCTATCTGGTCCTTTCCATTCACCACTTTCTGGGTCTCTCCACATCACCTGGCGATTATCTAAAGATAGTGGAGCTGCTCGCACTGGACACTGCTCTTCTGGTGGGTTATAAAACCTGTCTGCTGGAGCCAGTGCATCTTTATCAAAGATTAAAAAATTAATGGTATAGAGAACTAAATTTAGAAGTTCTCTAGGGTTACCCATGGCTCCCCCTTTCTTTTGTTTTTGGAGGAGTGTCTTAATGTCCCTGTTTCTTCTTTCTACTATTGCTTGACCTTGAGGATTAAAGGGTATGCCAGTAGTGTGTAAAATTTTATACTATGCACAAAAGTGTTCAAAATGTTTGGAGGTATATGCCGGTCCATTATCTGTTTTTATTTCTTGTGGCACACCCATAATTGTGAATGCTTGAATGAGGAATTCAGTGACCACTCGGGCTGTCTCTTTTGCTGCTGGTATGGCAAAAGTGAATCCTGAAAAGGTGTCTACCACAATGTGGATAAAAGACAGACAACCAAAAGATTTATAATGGGTCACATCCATTTGCCTGATTTCATTGGGTCTCAAACCACGAGGGTTCTTCCCTGGAGGCAGCGTAGGAGCGTGGAAGGGAAGGCAAGCTGTACACAGCTTTTCACTATGCTCCTAGGTTCTTCTTTTGTAATCCCAAACTGTAAACGCAAAGCTCAAGCAGCCTGATGGTATTTAGAATGGGATTCCTGGGCCTCCTGATATAAAGGTGTACTGGCCAGCATAGTTAACAGGCTATCTGCCTTTGAATTTCCATCAAAAATAGGACCTGGAAGTCCACTATGTGAGTGGACATGCAGGATATAAATCTTTCCTGGATGCTTTCTCACTTGCTCTTGAAGTTCCTTAAAGAGCTGATATATATTAGAAGCTGCAAATTTTATTTGGGCTGTGGCAATTCTTTGTACCACACCTACTGAATAGGCTGAATCAGATATTATATTTATGTTGCCTGGGTAATGAGTGAGAGCTAGCATGATCGCATATAATTCGTTCTGCTGAGTGGACTGAAAAGGAGTTCTGACTACTCTTTTTACAGTTAAATCATGAGAGTATACAGCACAAATATTTTGTTTGGCTGCGTCTGTAAAAATAATTGGTCCTTCAAGAGGAACCTTAGAAACCTTCTCCTCAAAAATCCATTGCCAATTATGCAGTAGTCTGGTTATCTTTAATGGAGATCCATGTGCAAAATTTGGAGCCATGGCCAATAAAATTTGCCACTCTGGGATGGTTTCACAGCATACATTAATTTGTGCATTTGTATAAAAGGTGTATATCTTGTCAGGTCTTGTCCCAGATAATTGTACTGCTCACTTAATGGCCTTTAATAGAATTCTAGCCACAAGCACTGGGTAAGGCGTAAGGCTTTGTTCTGGTTGTGCTGGGAGGTTCACCCACTCTATCACACTGTCTCCTTGATGAAGGACTGCTGTGGGTGCTTCTTTCGTAGCAAAAACTGATATTTCCAAGGGTTTTTGAGTTACTCTTTCAACTACATTGGATAAAGCCAGTTCAACTTCTCTCAAGGCCTCTTGAGCTTCTTTTGTAAGCTGGCATGGTGAATTTAAAGCAGTGTCTCCCCTTAAAATGTCATATAGGGGTTGCAATTGATTGGTAGATAAACCTAATACTGGACACATCCATTGGATATCTCCTATTAATTTTTGGAAATCATTTAAGGTGTTCAATCTCTCTGTTCTTAAAGACAGTTTTTGTAGTGTAAGTGCCTTAGGATATATTTCATATCCTAAATATTGAAAAGGAGCATGCCTTTGAATTTTTTTCTGTAGCGATATGAAGTTTGTTGTATCTTAGTGTTTCTATGGTTTTTTGTAGACATGCTTCTAGCATTTGTTCCTCAGGTGCACATCCCAATATATCATCCATATAATGTAATAGCATAACTTTTGGAAATGCTTTTCTTATTGGAGCAAGATCAGCAGCAACATACATTTGACACATAGTGGGGCTGTTCTTCATTCCCTGTGGCAAAACTCCATTCATATCTTTTATAAGGCTCAGCTAAGTTAATGCTGGGCACTGAAAAGGCAAATCTCTTCATATCCTCCTTATCCAGAGGAATGGAATAGAAACAATCCTTGATGTCTATAACCCAAAGAGGCCATTCTCTAGGAAGCTGAGTAGGAGATGGAAGTCCAGGCTGAAGAGTTCCCATAGTTTCCATCTGTTCGTTCACTTTTCTTAAATCAGTGAGCATCCTCCATTTTCCCGATTTCTTTTTTACAATGAACACTGGGGAATTCCAAGGACTTAGAGAAGGTTGTAAATGCCCTTGTTCAAGCTTCTCCTGTACTATATCTAATGAGGCCTAAATTTTATCGCTACCTAAGGGCCACTGTTCTATCCACACTGGTGTATCAGTTTTCCATTGGATAGGAACAGGTGAAAGTGTTGGTAGGCTTTCAACAGCAGCCCTGCTTAAAAAACCGAAGTACTCATTTTTAACTCCAATTGTTGTAAAACGTCTCTTCCCCACAGATTGATGGGGAGTTTTTCAACTATAAAAGGAGTAAAAACTCCTGTTTTGCCTTCAAAAGTCCATCTCATAGGGGCAGCACTAACTTCAGCTGCTATTGATCCTCCTACTCCAGACATATAGGTGTCTGCTTTAATCTTTGGCCAGTGACTGGGCCAATTGGCACCTCTGATGACTGTACGATCTGCACCTGTGTCTACCAATCCTTTTAGTGGTATTCCATTCACATAAATAGTGAGTCGGTCATCTGTCACAGCTGCAGTCCAAAATATTCCTGGATTTTGTGGTCTGGAGTCAGAACCTGGGTGACTATCACCAGGCTGCTTATTAGGATTCTGTATGAGTAAACCTGATGCTACTACGCCTCCTGGGTTATAAGTCACACATTGTCTACCTGTATTAGTGACTGGGATATTATCTACACATTCCCCAGTTTCCCACATCAGTGTGTGGATGGACACTGTTTTGTACATACAAGGAGGTGAAATAGTCAAGCCTACTGTGCCTGAAGGTAGGGGATCCATAGGCTGGAGAGGAACAGATTTCACCTCTCCAGGGGATATCTCAGTTGTCCCAGCTGCATACAGCTCTATTCTCCCCAATTGTAATTCCCTTCTGCCATCAGGTTACTTCCTGGCTGGTTGACTGTGTAATCCCCTTCTCCCATCATATGGCTTTCTGGCTGATTGGTCATGTCTGGGTACTGGACTTCTAGGCACTCTCTGGGTGCACCATTGGCTGCCATCATGCCCCAAGTGTTTTTTGCCTTGGGCCCTGGGGCTGGGCCCCTCATCCCTTTTCCCTGAATCTGTCTGCATTCTGAGGCCCAATGGAAGCCTCTGTTGCATTTTGGACATGGGGTTTGGGGTCTTGTTCTCCCACCTTGTTTTCTCATTCTATCTCTATACCAACATTGAGCTTTCAGATGTCCTACTTTTCCACACTGAAAGCATCTATGAGTCTCTCTGGAAGTCCCTTGACAGGAGGGACTCTGTCTTCTCATGTTTGGATTTTGGGAAGTCTGCATCATAGCCTGGCTATAAAAGGCACCTGTGCCCACTGTGGCACAGCGTCTTATGAGCTCCTCTAAAGGAGCATCCTTGTGCAGTCCTAGTATAATTCTTCTGCAAACCTCATTAGCATTTTCCTTAGCAAGTTGCCTTATCAAAATGTCTGTTATTGCATTTTCTCCATTTGTTCTTGTAATAGCTGTCTGCAAGCGTCCCACAAAGTCAGCAAAGGGTTCATTTGGCACTTGTGTTATTTTTGTGAAGCCCCCCTCCCCCTTGTCGTCTTTATTGTGAAGAGAAGCCCACGCTTTGATAGCATTATTAGCAATTTGCTGATATGCTGCTACAGAATAACTAATTTGTGCTGCGACATCTGCATAAGGACCTGTACCTGTTAGTAGGTCACAGGTGATTGCAGTATGAACTCCACTTTGACTATTTTTTGGGGCTTGTATCCTACAGAGCTCACTATATTCAGAAAGCCACAAGTAGTTCTGTCCAGGTTCTAGGCATATTCTTGCTATAGATTTCCAGTCATTAGGGGTCAAGATTTCAAAAGACAAATTTTGTAATAGCATCTTAACATAAGCTGATGTAGCCCCATAAAAAGTGCAAGCTTTTTTCAGTCTTTAAGGATTTCTATATCAAAAGGTGAGTATCTTCTACTTTCTTGACCTGAAGAATTAAACTGTTGAATTACAGGAAAAATGTGGTGTTGAAATTCTGATATATTTTTCCCTTCTTCTCTGGCCTTAATTAGTCCCTTTTGCAATCTACTCATAGGAGCAGCTGGATGCTGGGGGGGAGGTGCTGGTGCTGTCACTGCCCCCCCACTACCCCTCCTCCCTCCATCCCGGAGGGTGGAGTTGATGGAGGAGAGTCAATTACCTGCTCCTCAGGTAGGGCTGAAGCTGCCTCAGATTCACCCCACCCTTGAGCCTCACTTAAGTCTCCCTGCCCTGTGGGGATATGGCCATTAATCTGTTCTTTGTCTTCCTCCTTTATCTCAGGCTTCCCCCTTTGGCTGTTCCTAGAGTTTTTTCCTTTTCTCCTAGAACTAGTACTGTATTTTAAGGCCAACTGTATCGTATTGTATAAAAAGAATACTTCAATGGAAACTGAACGAGGACCATTTTCATTGTTATATGCAGAGATCTGTTGATCAACCAATGCCCAGTTTTTTAGAGAGATTTGCTCTTCCTCTAAGAACCAAGGGGAGGTGCGTTTTAATGTAGCCAGAAGTCTAGCTGCCTGTCCCCAAGTTACAAGTAGCCCTTGATCTTCTATCAGCTTAAGCAGGCTTTCTATAGCACCACTCCTGGGTGGGGCTGGGGTTTGTGGGGTTGGGGTGGGGGATGGAGAATCTTTACCTAAGATCTGTCCCATTTCAGCCAAAAAAGGTTGTACTCACTCAGTTCCTGGTCACTGGAGACTTCTTCAGTGAAAGTAGGGTCCCTGTTCCCACACTGGGCGCCAAATGTTATGAGTTCAAATGTTGGAGTTCTTGTTCTTCTCAAAACACAGCCGGTTTAGCTTAGAGCCCTCCGAATATCTCCAAATCCAAAGGTTCTGTCCATTAGCCTCTGCCTCTGCTTTTTTCAGCCTCCGACAAACACAAAGATGGAATGAATCTCTTGTCTCCTTCACTTGGGGCTCGGCTAGCTTTCTGGTGAGTCTTTCAGACCAGCTTGGTCTCAGTGGGGGGCGTGCAGGAGCCCAGCCACAAGCTACAGTGGTGTGAAATGAAGATGAATCTGGTTGTCCACTGAACTCTCCACTTGTAGCTTTATCCTCTGAAAACTCTTCATCTGCCACCAGCCAGCGAAGTGGAATATATTCTGCCTTGCCTTGGGAAGAGGGCTTCTGGCGTAATTCCGCTGAAATCCGTCAAAGTGCTCTCTGCACCAGAGTCGCTCCTCTCGAGTCCAGCTGAACTCTCCTCTGTGACCAGCCAGCCAAGAGGAAAAAAATGTATTCTGCCATAGATCTCTCATCACTGGCCTTATATCTGACTCTTCTGAGAGAATGGGATTATGGGTTTTCTCCCATAGTGGACCAAAGAGCTTTAAGGGAGATGTGAACTCCCTTGAAGTTAGAAAGTTTACTTTGTGAAGCTGGCATACTTGTGAACTCCAATGAATAAAGGTGTGAACACAAGCCTTGTATTAATTAGTTCTACTTAGTACCTTGTTTCAGGTTCTGCCCAAAACATCTTCTTGTAAGATTAGATCAACTCTAATTAGTTAGCAATTTGTAAAGATTCCAACATGTAGTGGTATCACAGAGTTGTCTTAATTTGCATTTCTCCAATTAATAATGACTTAAAGCATCTTTTCATATTGCTAGAAATACTTTCACTTTCTTCATCTGAGAATTGTCTGTTCATATTCTTTGAACACATATCAATTGGAGAATGGCTTGGTTTCTTATAAATTAGAGTCCATTCTCTATATATTTTGGAAATGAGGCCTTTATCAGAACCTTTGACAGTAAAAATATTTTCCCAGTTTATTGCTTCCCTTCTAATCTTGTTTGAATAAGTTTTGGTTGTACAAAAACTTTTCAGTTTGATATAAACAAAATTTCCTATTTTGTGATCAGTAATGATCTCTAGTTCTTCTTTGGTCATAAATCCTTTCCTCTTCCACAAGTCTTAGAGGTAAACCTTTCCTGTGTTCCTCCAATTTATTTATAATCTCATTCTTTACATTTAGGTCATGATTCCATTTTGACCTTATCTTGGTGTACGGTGTTAAGTGTGGGTCAATGCCTAGTTTCTGCCATATTAGTTTCCAATTTTCCCAGCAATTTTTGTCAAACTGTAAGTTCTTATCCCCAAAGCTGGAGTCTTTGGGTTTGTCAAACACTAGATTGCTATAGTTATTGACTGTTTTGTCCTTTGAACCTAACCTATTCCACTGACCAACTAATCCATTCCTTAGCCAATAATAAATGGTTTTGGCAACTGCTGCTCCATAATATAATTTTAGATCTGGTACAGCTAAGCCACCTTCATTTGATTTTTTTTTTCATTGATTCCCTTGAAAATCTTGACCTTTCGTTTTCCCATATGAACATTGTTGTTATTTTTTTTAGATCATTAAAATAGTTTTTTGGGAGTCTGATTGGTATAGTGCTAAAGAAATAGATTAGGTAGTATTGTCATCTTTATTATATTTGCTCACCCTTTCCAAGAGATTTAATATTTTTCCAATTGGTTATATCAGACTTAATTTGTGTGAAAAGTGTTTTGTAGTTTTGCTCATAAAGTTTCTGGTTTTCCCTTGGCAGATGGATTCCTAAGTATTTTATACTATCAGTAGTTACTTTAAATGGAATTTCTCTTTGTAACTCTGACTGTTGGATTTTGTTAGTGATATATGAGAATGCTGATGATTTATGTGGGTTTACTTTGTATCCTGCAACTTTGCTAAAGTTGTGAATTATTTCTAATAAGTTTTTAGTACAATCTTTGGGGTTCTCTAAGTATACCATCAAATCATCAGCAAAGAGTTATAATTGGGTTTGCTCATTGCCTACTCTAATTCCTTTAATCTCTTTCTCAACTCTTATTGCCAAAGCTAGCATTTCTAATACAATATTGAGTAGTAATGGTGATAGTGGGCAACCTTGTTTCACTCCTGATCTTGGTGGGAATGGTTGCAGTTTGTCCCTATTACATATGATGCTTACTGATGGTTTTAAATAGATGCTGCTGATTATTTTAAAGAAAAGTCCATTTATCCCTATACTCAAAAATGTTTTTTTTGGGGGGAGGGGGAGTCAAAACCATATTTATTTATTTACTTATTTATTTATTTATTTTATAATAGCTTTTTATTGACAGAACCCATGCCAGGGTAATTTTTTTATAACATTATCCCTTGCACTCGCTTCTGTTCCGATTTTTCCCCCTCCCTCCCTTCACCCCCTCCCCTAGATGGCAAGCACTCCTATATATGTTAAATATGTTGCGGTATATCCTAGATACAATATATGTTTGCAGAACCAAACAGTTCTCTTGTTGCACAGGGAGAATTGGATTCCTAAGGTAAAAATAACCCAGGAAGAAAAACAAAAATGCAAATAGTTTACATTCATTTCCCAGTGTTCTTTCTTTGAATGTATCTTCTGTCCATCATTTATCTTTTTTTTTTTTAGATCAAGTAATACATTTATTTTTTTATTTTTTTAATAACTTTTTATTACAGAACCCATGCCAAAGTAATTTTTTACAGCATTATCCCTTGCATTCACTTCTGTTCCGATTTTTCCACTCCCTCCCTCCACCCTCTCCCCCAAATGGCAAGCAGTCCTTTACATGTTGAATAGGTTACAGTATATCCTAGATACAATATATGTGTGCAGAACTGAACAGTTTTCTTGTTGCACAGGGAAAAATTGAATTCAGAAGGTATAAATAACCCGGGAAGAAAAACAAAAATGCAAGCAATTTATATTCATTTCCCAGTGTTCTTTCTTTAAGTGTAGCTGCTTCTGTCCATCTTTGATCAATTGAAACTGAATTAGCTCTCTTTATCGAAGAGATCCACTTCCATCAGAATACATCCTCAAACAGTATCATTGTTGAGATATATAATGATCTCCTGATTCTGTTCATTTCACTTAGCATCAGTTCATGTAAGTCTCGCCAGTCCTCTCTGTATTCATCTCGCTGGTCATTCCTAACAGAACAATAATATTCCATAACGTTCATTTACCACAATTTACTCAACCATTCTCCAATTAATGGGCATCCCTTCATTTTCCAGCTTCTAGCCACTACAAACAGGGCTGCCACAAACCTTTTGGAACATACTGGTCCCTTTCCCTTCTTTAGTATCTTTTTGGGGTATAAGCCCAGTACAAACACTGCTGGATCAAAGGGTATGCACAGTTTGATAACTTTTTGAGCATAGTTCCAAATTGCTCTTCAGAATGGCTGGATGTGTTCACAATTCCACCAACAATGTATCAGTGTCCCTGTTTTCCCACATCCTCTCCAACATTCCACATTATCTTTCCCTGTCATTCTAGCCAATCTGACAGGTGTATAGTGGTATCTCAGAGTTGTCTTAATTTGCATTTCTCTGATTAATAATGATTTGGAGCATATTTTCATATGTTTATAAATAGTTTCAATTTCTTCATCTGAGAATTCTCTGTTCATATCCTTTGACCATTTATAAATTGGAGAATGGTTTGATTTCTTATAAATTAGAGTCAATTCTCTATATATTTTGGAAATGAGGCCTTTACCAGAACCTTTGATTGTAAAAATATTTTCCCAGTTTATTGTCTCCCTTCTCATCTTGTCTGCATTTGTTTTGTTTCTACAAAAACTTTTCAATTTGATATAACCAACATTTTCTATTTTGTGGTCAATAGTGATCTCTAGTTCTTCTTTGGTCATAAATTCCTCTCTCTTCCAGAGGTCTGAGAGGTAAACTATCCTATTCTCTTCCAATTTATTTATAATCTCATTCTTTATGCCTAGGTCATGAACCCATTTTGACCTTATCTTGGTGTATGGTGTTAAGGGTGGGTCAATACCTAGTTTCTGCCATATGAATTTCCAATTTTCCCAGAAATTTTTGTCAAATAATGCATTCTTATCCCAGAAACTGGTGTCTTTGGGTTTGTCAAACACTATATTATTAAAGTTATTGGCTGTTTTGTCCTTTGAACCTAACCTATTCCATTGATCAACTAGTCTATTTCTTAGCCAATACCAGATGGTTTTAGTTACTGCTGCTTTATAATATAATTTTTGATCTGGTACAGCTAGGCCACCTTCATTTGATTTTTTTTTTCATTAATTCCCTTGAAATTCTTGACCTTTTGCTTTTCCATATAAAATTTGTTGTTATTTTTTCTAATTCATCAAAGTAGTTTTTTGGGAGTCTGATTGGTATAGCACTAAATAAGTAGATTAATTTAGGTAGTATTGTCATTTTATTATATTTGCTCGCCCAATCCAAGAGCATTTAATATTTTTTCCAGTTGGTTAGATCAGACTTAATTTGTGTGGAAAGTGTTTTGTAGTTTTGCTCATAAAGTTTCTGATTTTCCCTTGGCAGATAGATTCCTAAATATTTTATACAATCAGTAGTTAGTTTAAATGGAATTTCTTTTTGTAACTCCATCTGTTGGGTTTTGTTAGTGATATATAAGAATGCTGATGACTTATGTGGGTTTATTTTATATCCTGCAACTTTGCTGAAGGTATAGGTTGTTTCTAATAACTTTTTGGTAGAATATCTGGGGTTCTCTAAGTATAGCATCATATCATCAACAAAGAGTGATAATTTGGTTTTTTCATTGCCTATTCTTATTCCTTTAATCTCTTTCTCAACTCTTATTGCCAAAGCTAGCATTTCTAACACAATATTAAATAGTAACGGTGATAGTGGGCAACCTTGTTTTACTCCTGATCTTATTGGAAATGGTTGCAGTTTGTCCCTGTTACATATGATGCTTACTGCTGGTTTTAAATAGATGCTACTGATTATTTTAAGGAAAAGTCCATTTATTCCTATACTCTCAAGAGTTTTTAATAGGAATTGGATGTTGGATTTTATCAAATGCTTTTTCTGCATCTATTGAGATGATCATATGGTTTTTGTTAATTTGATTATTAATATGGCCAATTATATTGATAGTTTTCCTAATATTGAACCAGCCCTGCATTCCTGGTATAAATCCTACTTGATCATGATGTATTATCCTGGGGATGATTTTCTTTAGTCTTTTTGCTAATATCTTATTTAAGATTTTAGCATCAATATTCATTAGGGAGATTGGTCTATAATTTTCTTTCTCTGTTTTCAACCTACCTGGTTTAGGTATCAGTACCATGTCTGTGTCATAAAAGGAGTTTGGTAGGACTCCTTCATTCCCTATTTTTTCAAATAGTTTATAAAGCATTGGGGCTATTTGTTCTTTGAATGTTTGGTAGAATTCACATGTAAATCCATCTGGTCCTGGGGATTTTTTTTTAGGGAGTCGATTAATAGCTTGTTCTATTTCTTTTTCTGAAATGGGACTATTTAAGCAATTTACTTCCTCCTCTGATAATCTGGGAAGCCTATATTTTTGGAGGTAGTCATCCATTTCGCTTAGGTTATCAAATTTATTGGCATAAAGTTGGGCAAAGTAACCCCTTATTATTTCTTTAATTTCCTCTTCATGAGTGGTAAGTTCTCCTTTTTCATTTTTAAGACTGCCAATTTGATTTCCCTCTCTCCTTTTTCTAATCAGATTTACCAAAGGTTTATCAATTTTATTGGTTTTTTCATAAAACCAACTCTTAGTTTTATTTATTAGTTCAATAGTTTTTTTTTTTTTACTTTCTATATTATTAATTTCTCCTTTTAATTTTAGAATTTCAAGTTTAGTAATTGATTGGGGGTTTTTAATTTGGTCTTTTTCTAACTTTTTAAGTTCCAGGCCCAATTCATTGATCTTCTCTTTTTCTATTTTATTCAAGTAAGCCTCTAAGGATATAAAATTTCCCCTTATTACTGCTTTGGCTGCATCCCATAAATTTTGATATGATGTCTCATTGTTGTCATTATCTTGAGTGAAATTATTAATTGTATCTATAATTTGCTGTTTCACCCAATCATTCTTTAAGATGAAATTATTTAGTTTCCAATTACTTTTTGGTCTATTTACACCTAACTTTTTGTTGAATGTAGTTTTTATTTCATTGTGGTCTGAAAAGAAAGCATTTACTATTTCTGCCTTCCTGCATTTAATTTTGAGGTCTTTATGTCCTAATATATGGTCAATTTTTGTGTAGGTTCCATGAACTGCTGAGAAGAAAGTATACTCCTTTCTGTCACCATTCAGTCTTCTCCAGAGATCTATCATACCTAATTTTTCTAATATTCTATTTACCTCTTTAATTTCTTTCTTATTTGTTTTGTGATTTGATTTATCTAGATCTGAGAGTGCAATATTGAGATCTCCCACTATTATAGTTTTGCTGTCTATTTCTTCTCGCAACTCTCTTAGCTTCTCTTTAAGGAAGTTAGATGCTATACCACTTGGTGCATATATGTTTAATAGTGATATTGCTTCATTGTCTATAGTACCCTTAAGCAAGATATAGTTTCCTTCCTTATCTCTTTTAATTAGATCAATCTTTGCTTTTGCTTGATCTGAGATAAGGATGGCTACCCCTGCTTTTTTGACTTCACCTGAAGCATAATAGATTCTGCTCTAGCCTTTTACCTTTAGTCTGTGTGTATCTCCCTGTTTTAAATGTGTTTCCTGTAAACAACATATTGTAGGGTTCTGACTTTTGATGCAGTCTGCTATCTGCCTCCTCTTTATGGGAGAGTTCATCCCATTCACATTTGCGGTTAAAATAACCAATTCTTCATTTCCTGCCATCCTAATATCCCCAGATTATACTTTTCTTTTTCTTGCCCTCCTTCCCTTCTTCCCTATTGGTCCCACTAACGTCGCGCAGCTCTCCCTCTTTAGTATCCCTCCCTCCTCCTTTTGAATCCCTTCCCCTTTCTTGTATCCTTCCCTTATTACTCTTTTTCCTTCTCCCTTTTCCTCTCCCACTTTTTAATGAAGTGAGAGAAGAATCTGAGTAAAACAAATATGTCAATTGTTTCCTCTTTGAGCCAACTCTGATGAGAGTAGGATTCACACAATGTTCCTCCCCCTCTCTAAGTTCCCTCATATATGATAGGTTTCCTTTGCCTCATTGTCGCATGTAGTTTCCCTCTTTTTATCTCCCTTCTTCCCTTTTTCTGACGCTATCCTCTTTCCATTTCTACTTCCCTTTTTTTTATGTTATATCAGTAAGATCAAATTATACATATGGTTTTTATGTATATTCACAACAGAAATACAGTTCTCAAGAGTTCCTTTTACCTTTTTCTACTTCTCTTGATTCCTGTTGTTGAAGATCAATTTTTTTGTTTAAGTCTGGTTTTTTCCTTAGAAACAGATGGAATTCCTCTATTTCATTAAATGTCCATCTTCTTCCGTGGAAAAAAATACTCAGCTTAGCTGGATGGTTTATTCTTGGCTGCATTCCAAGTTCTTTTGCCTTTCGGAATATCTGGTTCCAGGCCCTTCGATCCTTTAATGTTGAGGCAGCCAGATCTTGCGTGACCCTTATTGTTGCATCTCGGTATTTGAACTGTTTTTTCCTGGCTGCTTGTAAAATTTTTTCTTTAGTCTGGAAATTCTGAAGTTTGGCCACACTATTCCTTGGAGTCTTTATTTTAGGGTCTTTTTCAGAAGGTGTTCGATGAATTCTTTCAATGCCTATTTTCCCTTCCGGTTCTATTACTTCTGGGCAGTTCTCTTTGATGATTTCCTGTAAAATAGTATCTAGGCTCCTTTTTTCATCATAATTTTCTGGTAGTCTGATGATCCTCAGGTTATCTCTCCTAGATCTATTTTCCAGGTCTGTTGTTTTTCCAAGTAAATATTTGACATTTTTTTCCAATCTTTCATTTTTTTGTTTTGCTTGACTGATTCTTGATGTCTCAATGAATCAGTCATTTTTATTTGTTCAGTTCTAATTTTTAGTGAGTTATTTTCTTCATTAGCTTTTTTTTTTACTTCTTTTTGTATATGTCCAATTGAGTTGTTTTGCTCTATGGAATTTTTTTCCATTTCACTAATTTTTTTTTTAAGTGAGTCATTTTCCTTTTCCAATTCGCAAACTCTGTTTCCCAATTTGCAAACTCTGTTTCCCTGCACTTCTTGGGAGTTTTTACCTTTTCCAATTCACATTTCAAGAAGTTGTTTTCTTTTTCCACTTTATCACATTTTTCTTTTAGTGAGTTATGTGTCTTTCCCCATTTCTCTTCTAGCTCTCTTTTTAGGTTTTTAATAGTCTCTTCTAGGAGAGCCTTTTGTATTGGAGACCAACAATCATCTGGAGACTGTTTGCTATTAGTCTCTTCAGGGTTGAAAAGCTGTTCTCTTTCTGTATAGAAAGTATCAATCGTTCTTTTGATTTTTTTACTCATTTTGTTAAAGCCTGTAAGGTCTGCCTTCAGAGCCAGGAGGTTACCAGCTTCCTCTGCAGAGCAGTGAAAGGTATATGGACAGGGTAGCTGCGTTGCCAGCCGGCTACAAAAAGCAGCAAGGTAGTGGAGTGCTCTGGGAAAGAGTTCCCCACCCGAAAGTAACTCAGGCCTGCAGGGCTGGGCTGGGAAAGTGCCTTTCAAAGAACCTCAGCTGTGTGAGATAATGACTGCCCTGGGGCTAGACATTTAGCAGTGAGAGTTTCACTGCCCCAAACCAAACCCTGCCCTGGGGCTGTGGGTATTAGCAGCTGAGCAGTGAATGGATTTGCAGGGACTGGAAGTGTCTGCCTGGGAAGTGCAGGTAGCTGGGGAGGTTCTATTGCCCCAGGCTGAGCCCCCCACACTGCCAATTAGAGGCTGCCCAGGCTGTGCCCCCCTGCCGTGCAGATTAGTAACTGCCCCCGCAAAAGCCCCGAACTGCCGGATGTGGCCACAGGGCTGCGGTAAAGTCTGCCTGAGTCACTTCTGGGTTTGAGGGGTTACAGCCAGATCTAGTTAGGTTCTAGCGTTTTTTAGAGGACCTTCTGTTTTAGGCTTTAACTTCTCTGCCAGTTTACTGCTTTGTAATCAAGGCAGAGCAGTTAGCCTATAGCAGAGTGGTTCCTATAACTTCTCTAGCCACAGAGGTCACCCCCGCCCCTGGTCTGCTCAGGACGCTAGCCTCTCGCTGCCTGTGCTAGTCTGTTCCTGGCCCCTCAGGACAAACCTTTCCTGGCGAGCTTCCTGATCGGCTGGTAAGTTGTAGTGCTTCTTATCTTTATGAATTTAAGCAGTGAAGAGTTATTTTTGAGGCTGGATTAAATAGTTGGTTATGAGGGTAATGAGAGGAGCTTAGAGAGTGGTGTGTGCCTGCTCTGCCATCTTGGCTCCACCCCATGATATAAGAATTAATGGAATATCATTGTTCTGAAAGAAATGATGAATAGGAAGGATTCAGAAAGGCATGAAAAGACTTATATAAATTGATGCTAAGTGAAGTGAGTAGAACCATTGTCCACAGCAACAACAAAATTATATGATGATTTACAGGAACAATATGGATCTTTTCAACAATAAGATAATTCAGGCCAATTCCAAATAAAACTTGATGGAGAGTTTATCTGCATCCAGACAGAGGACTTTGGGAACTGAATGTAAATCACAATATAATATTTTCACCTTTTTTGTTGTTTTCTTTTTTATTGTCCCCTTTTGATCTGATTTTTCTTATGTATCATAATAAATGTGGAAATGTTTATTTTTTTATTTATTTTTTTTTATTAAATTTTTTTATTTAATAATTACATTATATTTACACTCATTTCTGTTCCGATTTTTTTTTCCCCTCCCTCCCTCCACCCCCTCCCCTAGATGGCAAGCAGTCCTTTATATGTTGGATATGTTGCAGTATATCCTAGATACAATATATGTTTGCAGAACCGAACAGTTCTCTTGTTGCGTAGGGAGAATTGGATTCAGAAGGTATAAATAATCCGGGAAGAGAAACAAAAATGCAGATAGTTCACATTCGTTTCCCAGTGTTCTTTCTTTGGGTGTAGCTGCTTTTGTCCGTCATTTATCAATTGAAACTCAGGTCTCTTTGTCAAAGAAATCCACTTCCATCAAAATATGTCCTCATACAATATCGTTGTCGAAGTGTATAATGATCTCCTGGTTCTGCTCATTTCACTTAGCATCAGTTCATGTAGGTCTCTCCAAGCCTCTCTGTATTCATCCTGCTGGTCATTTCTTACAGAACAATAATATTCCATAACATTCATATACCACAATTTACCCAGCCATTCTCCAATTGATGGGCATCCATTCATTTTCCAGTTTCTAGCCACTACAAACAGGGCTGCTACAAACATTTTGGCACATACAGGTCCCTTTCCCTTCTTTAGTATTTCTTTGGGATATAAGCCCAATAGAAACACTGCTGGATCAAAGGATATGCACATTTTGATAATTTTTTGGGCATAATTCCAGATTGCTCTCCAGAATGGTTGGATTCGTTCACAACTCCACCAACAATGCATTAGTGTCCCAGTTTTCCCGCATCCCCTCCAACATTCATCATTATTTTTTCCTGTCATCTTAGCCAATCTGACAGGTGTGTAGTGGTATCTCAGAGTTGTCTTAATTTGCATTTCTCTGATCAATAATGATTTGGAACACTCTTTCATATGAGTGGTAATAGTTTCAATCTCATCCTCTGAAAATTGTCTGTTCATATCCTTTGACCATTTATCAATTGGAGAATGGCTTGATTTCTTATAAATTTGAGTCAGTTCTCTATATATTTTGGAAATGAGGCCTTTATCAGAACCTTTAACTGTGAAAATGTTTTCCCAGTTTGTTGCTTCCCTTCTAATCTTGTTTGCATTAGTTTTATTTGTACAAAGGCTTTTTAATTTGATGTAATCGAAATTTTCTATTCTGTGATCAGTAATGGTCTCTAGTTCATCTTTGGTCACAAATTTCTTTCTCCTCCACAAGTCTGAGAGATAAACTATTCTATGTTCCTCTAATTTATTTATAGTCTCGTTCTTTATGCCTAGGTCATAGACCCATTTTGATCTTATCTTGGTATATGGTGTTAAGTGTGGGTCCATGCCTAATTTCTGCCATACTAATTTCCAATTATCCCAGCAGTTTTTATCAAATATTGAATTCTTTTCCCAGAAGTTAGGGGCTTTGGGTTTGTCAAACACTAGATTGCTATAGTTGACTATTCTGTCTTGTGAGCCTAGCCTTTTCCACTGATCCACTAATCTATTTCTTAGCCAATACCAAATGGTTTTGGTGACTGCTGCTTTATAATATAATTTTAGATCAGGTACAGCTAGGCCACCTTCATTTGATTTTTTTTTCATTAATTCCCTTGAGATTCTCGACTTTTTATTGTTCCATATGAATTTTGTTGTTATTTTTTCTAGATCAATAAAATATTTTCTTGGAAGTCTGATTGGTATAGCACTAAATAAATAGATTAGTTTAGGGAGTATTGTCATCTTTATTATGTTCGCTCGGCCGATCCAAGAGCACTTAATATTTTTCCAATTATTTAAGTCTGACTTTATTTGTGTGGAGACTTTTTTATAATTTTGCTCATATAATTCCTGACTTTCCTTTGGTAGATAGATTCCCAAATATTTTATGGTATCAACAGTTATTCTGAATGGAATTTCTCTTTGTATCTCTTGCTGTTGGGTTTTGTTGGTGATGTATAAAAATGCTGAGGATTTATGGGGATTTATTTTGTAGCCAGCTACTTTGCTAAAATTATGAATTATTTCCAATAGCTTTTTGGTAGAATCTCTGGGGTTCTCTAGGTATACCATCATATCATCTGCAAAGAGTGATAGTTTGGTTTCCTCATTGCCTACTCTAATTCCTTTTATATCTTTCTCGACTCTTATTGCCGAGGCTAGTGTTTCTAATACGATATTAAATAATAATGGTGATAGTGGGCAACCTTGCTTCACTCCAGATCTTACTGGGAAAGGTTCCAGTTTTTCCCCATTGCATATGATGCTTACTGATGGTTTTAAATATATGCTCCTGACTATTTTAAGGAAAAGTCCATTTATTCCTATGCTCTCAAGTGTTTTTATTAGGAATGGATGTTGGATTTTATCAAATGCTTTTTCTGCATCTATTGAGATGATCATGTGGTTTTTGTTTGTTTGGTTATTGATATAGTCAATTATGTTAATAGTTTTCCTAATATTGAACCAGCCCTGCATTCCTGGTATAAATCCTACTTGGTCATAGTGTATTATCCTGGTGACAATTTTCTGTAATCTTTTTGCTAATATTTTATTTAAGATTTTAGCATCAATATTCATTAGGGAGATTGGTCTATAATTTTCTTTCTCTGTTTTCAGCCTACCTGGTTTAGGTATCAGTACCATATCTGTGTCATAAAAGGAGTTTGGTAGGACTCCTTCAATCCCTATTTTTTCAAATAGTTTATATAACATTGGAGTTAATTGTTCTTTAAATGTTTGGTAGAATTCACATGTAAATCCATCTGGTCCTGGGGATTTTTTCTTAGGGAGTTGATTGATAGTTTGTTCTATTTCTTTTTCTGAGATGGGACTGTTTAGGATATTTACTTCTTCCTCTGTTAGTTTGGGCAAGCTGTATTTTTGGAGGTATTTTTCTATTTCATTTAAGTTGTCGAATTTATTGGCATAAAGTTGGGCAAAGTAACTCCTAATTATTGCTCTAATTTCCTCTTCGTTAGTGGTGAGTTCTCCCTTTTCATTTTTAAGACTAACAATTTGATTTTCCTCTTTCCTTTTTTTAATCAGATTTACTAAGGGTTTGTCTATTTTGTTGGTTTTTTCATAGAACCAACTCTTAGTTTTATTAATCAATTCAATAGTTTTTTTACTTTCAATTTTATTGATCTCACCTTTTACTTTTAGAATTTCAAGTTTAGTGTTTGACTGGGGGTTTTTAATTTGTTCCTTTTCTAGCATTTTTAATTGCAAACCCAATTCATTGACCTTCTCTTTCTCTATTTTATACAAATAGGCCTCTAGAGATATGAAATTTCCCCTTATTACCACTTTGGCTGCATCCCATACATTTTGGTATGATGTCTCATTATTATCGTTTTCTTGGGTGAAGTTATTAATTATGTCTATGATTTGCTGTTTTACCCAATCATTCTTTAGTATGAGATTATTTAGTTTCCAATTATTTTTTGGTCTACTTCCCCCTGCTTTTTTGTTGAATGTAATTTTCATTGCATCGTGGTCTGAAAAGGATGCATTTAGTATTTCTGCCTTACTACATTTGAGTTTGAGGTTTTTATGTCCTAATATATGGTCAATTTTTGTATAGGTTCCATGAACTGCTGAAAAGAAAGTGTATTCCTTTCTGTCTCCATTACATTTTCTCCAGAGATCTATCATATCTAGCTTTTCTAGTATTCTGTTTACCTCTTTGACTTCTTTCTTATTTATTTTCTGGTTTGATTTATCTAATTCTGAGAGTGCAAGGTTAAGATCTCCCACTATTATAGTTTTACTGTCTATTTCTTCTTGCAGCTCTCTTAGTTTCTCTTTTAAGAATTTAGATGCTACCCCACTTGGTGCATATATGTTTAATATAGATAGTGCTTCATTATCCATGCTACCCTTTAGCAAGATATAGTGTCCTTCCTTATCTCTTTTAATTAGGTCAATTTTTGCTTTAGCTTGATCTGAGATCAGGATGGCTACCCCTGCTTTTTTGACTTCACCTGAAGCATAGTAGATTTTGCTCCAACCTTTTACCTTTAACCTGCATGTATCTCCCCGCTTCAGGTGTGTTTCCTGTAAACAACATATTGTAGGATTCTGGCTTTTAATCCATTCTGCTAACCGCTTCCTCTTTATGGGGGAGTTTACCCCGTTCACGTTTATGGTTAGAATGACCAATTCTGTATTACTTGCCATCTTGTTAACCCCGGTTTATGCTTTCCTCCCTTCTTTCCCCTTTCCCCCCCTTCCAAGTATTAAGCTTGTGAGCACCCCTTGCTTCTCACAGCCCTCCCTTTTTAGTGTCCCTCCCCCCGCCTTAGAGTTCCTCCCCCTATCTTACCCCTTTCCCTCCCAGTTCCCGTATTCCCTTCCGCTTAGCTTATTCCTTCCCTTTCCACTTTTCCCTTCTCACTTTTCAATGAGATGGGAGAAGTTTCACCATAGATTGAATATGTCTTAAGATTTTTCACTTAAAGCCAATTCTGAAGGCAGTAAGATACCCACTATATTCATCCCCCTCCATTCTTTCTCTCAGATATAATAGGTTTCCTATGCCTCTTCATGAGATGTACTACCCCCACTTTACCCTTTTTCTGGTACAATGTCCTTTCCACATCAATTTCTAGAACAAGGTATACATGTATTCTTTATACATCTATATAGTCAAAATATAGTTCCCAAGATTAATCTTTACCTTTTTAGATTTCTCTTGAGTTCTATATTTGTAGATCAAACTTTTTGTTAAGTTCTGGTTTTTTCATCAGAAATAGATGAAATTCGCTTACTTCGTTGAATGTCCATCTTCTTCCCTGGAAAAAGATGCTCATTCTCGCTGGGTAAGTTATTTTTGGTTGCATACCAAGTTCCTTAGCCTTTCGGAATATCATATTCCAGGCCCTTCGATCTTTTAATGTGGATGCTGCCAGATCCTGGGTGATCCTTATTGTGGCTCCTTGATACTTGAATTGGGTTTTTCTAGCCGCTTGCAATATTTTTTCTTTCACCTGAGGGTTCTGGCATTTGGCCACTATATTCCTTGGTGTTTTGATTTTAGGATCCCTTTCAGTGGGTGATCGATGAATCCTTTCAATGTTTATTTTTTCCTCTGTTCCTATGACTTCTGGGCAGTTCTCTTTGATGATTTCCTGGAAGACAGTGTCCAGGCTCTTTTTTTCATCATGTTTTTCTGGGAGTCCAATGATTCTCAGATTGTCTCTCCTGGATCTGTTTTCCAGGTCTGTTGTCTTCCCCAGAAGGTATTTCACATTTTTCTCCATTGTTTGATTTTTTTGGATTTGCTTGACTGATTCTTCTTGTCTCCTCGAGTCATTCAATTCCACTTGTTCAATTCTGATTTTCAGTGAAGTATTCTCTTCACTCACTTTTTTAAAATCTTTCTCTAATTGTCCAATTGAGTTCTTTTGTTCTGTGGAATTTTTTTCCATTTCGCCAATTTTGTTTTTTAGAGAGCTGTTTTCTGTTTCCAGTTCACTAATCCTATTTTTCAAGGATTTTACTTCTTTATCCACTCTCTCTTTAACTTTCTCCAGGCTCTTTTGCCAAGCCTCCCTCTCCTTTTCCCAAGCCTCCCTCTCCTTTTGCCAAGCCTCACTCTGCTTTCCCCATTTTTCTTCTAGCTCCCTTGTGAGAGCCTTTTTAATCACTTCTATGAGGTTCATCTGTGCTGAGGAACAGATGATTTCCTCCTTTGGGGAATCACCTGGGGACTGCCTGTTTTTAGTCTCCTCAGGATTTAGAGTCTGCTCTCTATCTGTATAGAAGCTGTCAAGGGTTAAAGTCCTCTTCAGCTTCTTGCTCATTCTGTCTATTAATCAGAGATAAACTACCAAAGAAAAACAGAAAAAACTGGAGTCTTTCTTTGGGGGGGGGGCTGGGTGTGTTACCGAGCTTCCTCTACAGACTGCAGGTGGCAGCAGTGAGGCACTAGCAGGACTGTGCTGCGCCTGAGCTCTGAGATCCCAAAGCGTGCTGAGTCACTGAGGGGGGGGAAGGAGGGGGGCCAGGTCCTGAGAGACTCCAGCTGTTTGCGGTTGTATTCTTCAGCCCCGGTGTTTTTAGCTTCTCTGCTGGGCTGTTGACTTGCTGCAGGTTCCAAACCTGTAGCGAAGCTCTCCCCGCAGAGACGGCTACGATCACTCCCCACCCCCTCTCAGCTCTGCTCCCGTGCTCTCACTGCCGCTGCCCTCAGCCTGCGCCCGATCTAAAACCGCCCCAGCCCTCCAGTAAAGACAGACCTTTCTTGGCGGATCTCAAGGATGGCTTCTCTTGGTGACTATTTGTGGGTTTTTTTCAGTCAAGCATTGATTCAGAGGCTTGTAATGAAGTGGATAGTGAGAGAAAGCGCGGAGCTTATGCAACTGTGAGCCTCCTCTCCGCCATCTTAACCGGAAGTCCGGAAATGTTTAGAAGAATTGCAAATATTTAATCTATTATTGTATTATTTACTGTCTAAGGAAGAAAGAACAATTTGGAACAAAAGTTTTTACAAAGGGTAATGTTGAAAACAACCTTTGCAGGTATTTTGAAAAATGAGAAGCTATTATTATAAAAAGGAAAAAAAAAAAAAAAAAGAAAGAAAATTGTCCTGAAGTGATAGAACAGGAGAGTAAAGTAGAAATGAAAAAAAAAAAAAATGCACTGATAATCATCTCAAAGATAAGCTACAAGGAAACACATGGGAACATTATTGTTAATTCCAAAACTTCCAGATCAAAAAAAAAAAAAATTTTTACAAGAAATAACATAAAAAATACTTCAAATATGCTGGGGTTGCAGTTTGAATTATTCAACATTTATCAACAGATATGATAAAGGAATATTATTGTATTCTGGATATATTATTACAATCCAAATCCTCCAATCCAAAATTCAAGCTTCCTCCTAAGACTCTGGATTTGTTACTGATAAGCATTCAACATATCTCCTCTGAGTCCAAACCAAACATTCTATTTCGCAACTATTTCCACACCATTCATAGATGCTTATCTCCATTCTCTCTCAACTTCCAATTCAATCTCTAAGAAAAGTGATAAAATTAACACTGTCATTCCTGAAAAATAAATATCAAACAATTACCCTGATTCTAATCCCCAATCTTTTGACCTTTTGTCCAAAACACTCTTCCCACAGTCACTAATCCACTGTTATTTTCCATGATGCTATCAGTAATTTAAGGGGAAAGTCTGTATTGCTCTGTCTTGCATCTTGCATCCTCACCACTTAGCAGAGCGTCTATTATACAGTAAGAAATTAAATGGATTTTTCATTCATTGAGTCAAATTTTGTTCAAAATCACTATGATATGCCCCAAAAATGAGAATTTACCAAAGGGCACAATTTAAAATGCAATATAGAAACATTTTAGATAATAAAACAATTTATTAACAATTGGAGGAATATTCAATGTTTATGGAAAAACTACTCCATTAAACCATAGATTTAGCAGTATATCAGTAAAACAACCAGTTAGTAGAACTCAACAAAATATTTTTAAATCATTTGAAGAAATAAAAGTTAAAGACTTTTAGGGAAAGTGTTGAAAAGAAATTGGAATTAAAAGAAATTAAGATGACCAGATATTAAACTGTATTTCAAGAGCAGTAGATGTTAAATATATTCAAGTATAAATAGATTTTACAATCTATAAATAGAGAATTAGAACTAGAGAGAAGCAAGACCTATTTAATCAGGAAATGGATCATATTAAAATTCAAAGTACCCAGTTGATAGTTTATTTTTTTTATTTTTATTTTTTTAAATAACTTTTTATTGATAGAACTCATGCCAGGGTAATTTTTTACAGCATCATCCCTTGCATTCACTTCTGTTCCGATTTTTCCCCTCCCTCTCTCCACCCCCTCCCCTAGATGGCAAACAATCCTTTACATGTTGAATAGGTTACAGTATATCCTGGATACAATATATGTGTGCAGAACCAAACAGTTTTCTTGTTGCACAGGGAGAATTGAATTCAGAAGGTATAAATAATCCAGGAAGAAAAACAAAAATGCAAGCAGTTTATATTCATCTCTCAATGTTCTTTCTTTGGGTGTAGCTGCTTCTGCCCATCTTTGATCAGTTGAAACTGAATTAGCTCTCTTTATCAAAGAGATCCACTTCCATCAGAATACATCCTCAAACAGTATCATTGTTGAGGTATATAATGATCTCCTGGTTCTGCTCATTTCACTTAGCATCAGTTCATGTAAGTCTCACCAGTCCTCTCTGTATTCATCCTGCTGGTCATTCCTTACAGAACAATAATATTCCATAACATTCATATACCACAATTTACTCAACCATTCTCCAATTGATGAGCATCCATTCATTTTCCAGCTTCTGGCCACTACAAACAGGGCTGCCACAAACATTTTGGTACATACAGGTCCCTTTAGTATCTCTTTGGGGTATAAGCCCAGTAGAAACACTGCTGGATCAAAGGGTATGCACAGTTTGATAACTTTTTGAGCATAGTTCCAAATTGCTCTCCAGAATAGCTGGATGTGTTCACAATTCCACCAACAATGTATCAGTGTCCCTGTTTTCCCAAATCCCCTCCAACATTCCACATTATCTTTCCCTGTCACTCTAGCCAATCTGACAGGTGTGTAGTGGTATCTCAGAGTTGTCTTAATTTGCATTTTTCTGATTAATAATGATTTGGAGCATATTTTCATATGTCTATAAATAGTTTCAATTTCTTCGTCTGAGAATTGTCTGTTTATATCCTTTGACCATTTATCAATTGGAGAATGGTTTGATTTCTTATAAATTAGAGTCAATTCTCTATATTTTGGAAATGAGGCCCCCAGTTGATAGTTTAGAGACTTAGACAGAATAATAGCCAAATTCAATTGGAGGAGCAAAATATATAGAATACCAATAGAAATAATTAAGTTCTTTTAAAAAGAATAAAAGGGTATTAGAAATTTTACATCAAATTACATTAAAATTAGTAATCACAGTAAAAACTAATATAAAATGAAGAATCAGGGGAAATATTCTAAATAACCTAGCATAAAATAAATCACTTAAAATAAAGCATGAGAATAATTTCATATTTAACAATAATTCCTGGGAAAACTGAAAATCAGTCTGGAAGAAAATAGATTGATACCAGCAGTTTATACCACATAGAACAAGGAATTCAAAATAAAAATGTAAACTAAATAGTAAAGTTCATGTCCTTCCAAAATGTGTAGGAGTAAAATCTTAATCAAAAATCAATAATTCCATTTCCATGAAATTGGAAAAGCTTTTTCATGAGCAAAATTAATGTAAATAGCATATGAAGGGTAAAAGTTTAAAATGATCCATATAAAATATTTGTTAAAATGTAATATGTAAGATACATGAAAATCAATGTAGACAAATAATCAAAGGATTATAAATAAATTGTTCCCAAAGTAATTGCCAACTAACAATCATTCCAAAGAATAGATTATGTAATAAGAGAAGTAACACACTTAAAAATTATTCCAGACTTGTACCTCATATAAATAAATTAGAAGAGATGAGAGAAAGAAAGAGAGATGGGCAGGGTGGAGGGAAAGAGAAATTGTCACTTCTAAAGAAATTATAAACCAGTCTAACCAATATGGAAAGCAAATTTTAATTATATGAAAAAAGTGAATAAATTGTCTATACTCTTTGACTCAAAGAATTTCTTTAGTAGAGAGGACTCCTACATATTAGAAAGGGAATTCTGCCCAAAATGATAAGCATTTCTCATCAATTTATAAAATTTGAATATTTTCAAAATAATTGAAAAGTCAGGTTATTTGTCTACATATGTCAGAGGTTAGACTTGAATCAATCTCTTTCTGGCTTCAAAAAGTTTCCAATGTATTAAACAGTGCTGCTTCTTAAGTGTCAGCTAAATATAATTGATAATCATTGTTCCATAAAAAATAAAAATTTGAGGAATTGAGAAAAAAATGAGATTTCCATGAAGTGAAATAGAACAAAGTAGCATTTTTTATAAATGTCTTCAAAATTGTAACAAATAAACAAAAAAAAAAAGAACTACTAATACTAGATAATTACCATACTAAGAGCAAATACTGTCACCAATGGTGAATCCAGAAGTCAAATGCTATAGCTTCTGTATGAGGCAAATAAGGGCAGACAGTTGTTTTAATTGGTTTTGCTGAACTGTTTTTCTTTTTTTTTTTAACCCCAAAATGATATATATATCATTATATATCAAAAAGCTATGAAATAATATATATATATATATATATACACATACATACATGTATGTATGTGTATATATATATATATATATATATATTATTTCATAGCTTTTTATTTACAAGTTATATGTATGGGTAATTTTACAACATTGACAATTGCCAAACCTTTTGTTCCAATGTTTCTCCTCCTTCCTCCCACTCCCTCCTCAGATGGCAGGATGACCAGTAGATGTTAAATATATTAAAGTATAAATTACATATACAATAAGTATACATGACCAAACTGTTATTTTGCTGTACAAAAAGAATCAGACTCTGAAATATTGTACAATTAGCCTGTGAAGGAAATCCAAAATGCAGGCAGGCAAAAATATAGGGATTGGGGAATTCGATGTAATGGTTCTTAATCATCTCCCAGAGTTCTTTCACTGGGCATAGCTGGTTCAGTTCATTACTGTTCCATTGCAACTGATTTGGTTCATCTCATTGCTGAAGATGGTCAGGTCCATCAGAATTGATCATCATATAGTATTGTTGTTGAAGAATATAAGGATCTCCTGGCCCTGCTCATTTCACTGCTGAACTATTTTTCATTGAAAAAGATAGGATTCTAGGCAATAGGAAAATGGTATGTAGATAAATGATTTCTATATTTTTATATATTTCTTCTATTTTTCAAATTCATCCTTTTCATCCTTTTACCTTTTTAATATAAAAATATGCTGCTATAAATACTGTGGTAGGAATCTGGAGTATTTCTTTCTATCTTTCCTCTGTACCTCAAGTATCATGAATTTCTGTGTCAAAAAATTTAAACTATTATGTCTAAATTAAGTGTAAATATGCTATGAGAAAAGATTTGAAGCTCTGTTTTATTAGTTAAATACAGGGATTTTTGTTCATGGGTTTTCTATGTTGGCTGCTGTCTGAGTTCTCAAAAATTAAGGTTTCAGGATAAATGAACTATTGGTAACAAACAAAAGATTATTGACACACAAATAAAGTCAGACTTAAATAATTGGAAAAATATTAAATGCTCTTGGATAGGCTGAGCGAATATAATAAAGATGACAATACTCCCTAAACTAATCTATTTATTTAATGCTATACCAATCAGACTTCCAAGAAAATATTTTAATGATTTAGAAAAAATAACAACAAAATTCATATGGAACAATAAAAAGTCGAGAATCTCAAGGGAATTAATGAAAAAAAAATCAAATGAAGGTGGCCTAGCTATACCTGATCTAAAATTATATTATAAAGCAGCAGTCACCAAAACCATTTGGTATTGGCTAAGAAATAGATTAGTTGATCAGTGGAAAAGGTTAGGTTCACTATAGGTCAACTATAGCAATCTAGTGTTTGACAAACCCAAAGATCCTAACTTTTGGGATAAGAATTCATTATTTGATAAAAACTGCTGGGATAACTGGAAATTAGTATGGCAGAAACTAGGTATGGACCCACACTTAATACCATATACCAAGATAAGATCAAAATGGGTCCATGACCTAGGCATAAAGAACGAGATTATAAATAAATTAGAGGAACATAGGATAGTTTATCTCTCAGACTTGTGGAGGAGAAAGAAATTTGTGACCAAAGATGAACTAGACACCATTACTGATCACAAAATAGAAAATTTTGATTATATCAAATTAAAAAGCCTTTGTACAAACAAAACTAATGCAGAAAAGATTAGATGGGAAACAATAAACTGGGAAAACATTTTTACAGGGAAAGGTTCTGATAAAGGCCTCATTTCCAAAATATATAGAGAACTGACTCTAATTTATAAGAAATCAAGCCATTCTCCAATTGATAAATGGTCAAAGGATATGAATAGACAATTTTCAGATGATGAAATTGAAACTATTACCACTCATATGAAAGAGTGTTCCAAATCACTATTGATCAGAGAAAGCAAATTAAGATAACTCTGAGATACCACTACACACCTGTCAGATTGGCTAAGATGACAGAAAAAAATAATGATGAATGTTGGAGGGGATGTGGGAAAACTGGGACACTGATGCATTGTTAGTGGAGTTGTGAACGAATCCTACCATTCTGGAGAGCAATCTGGAATTATGCCCAAAAAGTTATGAAATTGTGCATACCCTTTGATCCAACAGTGTTTCTATTGGGCTTATATCCCAAAGAACTACTAAAGAAGGGAAAGGGACCTGTATATGCCAAAAAGTTTGTGGCAACCCTGTTTGTAGTAGCTAGAAACTGGAAAATGAATGGATACCCATCAATTGGAGAATGGCTGGGTAAATTGTAGTATATGAATGTTATGGAATATTATTGTTCTGTAAGAAATGACCAGCAGGATGAATACAGAGAGGCTTGGAGAGACTTATATGAACTGATGCTAAGTGAAATGAGCAGAACCAGGAGATCATTATACACTTCGACAACAATATTGTATGAGGATGTATTCTGATGGAAGTGGACTTCTTTGACAAAGAGACCTAACTCAGTTTCAATTGATAAATGATGGACAGAAGCAGCTACACCAAAGAAAAAACACTGGGAAATGAATGTGAACTATCTGCATCTTTGTTTTTCTTCCCGGGTTATTTTTACCTTCTGAATCCAATTCTCCCTGTGCAAAAAAAAAAAAAAAAAAAAAAAAAAAAAAAAAAAAAAACTGTTCGGTTCTGCAAACATATATTGTATCTAGGATATACTGCAACATATCTAACATATATAGGACTGCTTGCCATCTAGGGGAGGGGGTGGAGGGAGGGAGGGCAAAATCAAAACAGAAGCGAGTGCAAGGGATAATGTTGTAAAAAAAAAATTACCCTGGCATGGATTCTGTCAATATAAAGTTACTATAAAATAAAATAAAATATAAAAAAATAGATATTGAAGCAATAATACAAGAATCTACTCAGTAAAGATATGCTACTTGCTTGCAATACCATTTTTTTAAAATTAATTTATTTTTAATACACATTTATTTATGAATCATATTTGGGGAGAAAAAAATCAGAGCAAAAGAGAAAAACCATGACAGAGATTAAAAAACAAACAGAAAAAAGAAGTGAACATGACATGTGTTGATTTACATTTAGTCTCCATAGTTTTGTTTTGTTTTATTTTGTTTTCTGGATGTAGATGGCATTTTCTGTCCAAAGTCTATAAAGATTGCTTTGGATCAATGAACAACTGAGAAGAATCAAGTCTTTCATAGTTGATCATTACACATTCTTGCTATTATTGTGTAGAATGTATTCCTTGTTTTGCTCAGCATCATTTCATGTAAATCTTTCTAGGTCTTTCTAAAATCAGCTTGTTAATCTTTTTTTTAAAGAACAATAATATTCTATTATCTTTATATACTACAACTTCTTCAGCCATTTCCCAATTGATGGCCATCCACTGCTTTTCCAGTTCTTTGCTACCACTAAAAGACCTACTACAAGCATTTTTGTATATGTGGGTAAATTTCCTTCCTTAAGATTTCATTGGGGTACAGACCCAGTAATAGCAACTCTGGGTTGAAGGCTATCCACAGTTTTTTAGCTCTTTGGGCATAGTTCTAAATTGCTCTCCAATATGGAGATTTCACAACTCCAAAATTTCACAACTCCACCAATAATGAATGCATTGATGTCCCAGTTTTCCCACAGCCCCTCCAACTTTATCATTATCTTTTCCTGTCATTTTATCCAATCTGAGAGTATCTCAGAGTTGTTTTAATTTGCATTTCTTTAATCATTAGTGATTTAGAGCATTTTTTTCATATAGATGAGTTTAATTTCATCATCTGTAAATTGTTTGTTCATTATCTTTGACCATTTATCAATTGGAGAATGTCTTATCTTCTTATAAATTTGAAACAGTTCTTTATATATTTTAGAAATAAGACCATTATCAGAAACACTGGCTGTAAAAATGTTTTCTTACCTTTGTACTTCTTTTCTAATCTTTGTTTTGTTGTTTTTGTTTCTTCAAAACCTTTTTAATTTAATGTAATCAAATTTGTCCATTTTGTCTTTCATAATATTCTCTAGTTCATAAAATTTTCCCTTCTCTAAAGATCTGAAAGGTTAATTTTCCCTTGCTGTCCTAAGTCGTTTATGGTATCATTCTTTATGCCCAAATCATGTATCCATTTTGACTTTTATTTTGGTATGGAGTGTGAGATGTAGGTCTATGGCAAGTTTCTGACATATTATTTTCCAATTTTCCCAGCACTTTTTGTCAAATAATGAGTTCTTATTCTAGAAAGAAGTTGGGGGGGTATTAAAATTAGAATATTATGGGCATGATTATTATGTCATATGCAGCTTATCTATGCCAGTAATCTACCATTCTATTTCTTAGCCAGTACTAAATGGTTTTGATGACTCCTGCTTTATAACATAGTTTAGGTTTGGTATTGGTTAGCCATCATCCTTAGTATTTTTTAAATTAATCTCCTTGATATTTTTATCTTTTGTCCTTCCAGATGAATTTTGTTATTATCTATAGTCCTGCACAATAATTTGTGGCAGTTTTATTTGTATGGGACTGAAGAAATAGACCAGTTTAGGCAGAAATGTCATTTTTATTATATTAGATCAGCCTACCCATGATCTATTGATATTTTTTTCCAATTGTTTAGTTCTGACTTTATTTGTGTGAGAAGTGTTTCATAATTTTGCTCATATAATCCTTGAGTTTGTCTTGTCAGGTAGACCCCCAAGTATTTTATTTTGTCTACAGTTATTTTAAATGTAATTTCTCATTCTATATCTTGCTAATTGGCTTTGTCAATAATATATAGAAATGCCAATGGTTTGTGTGGGTTTGTTTTATATCCTACAACTGTGCTAAAGCTGTGAATTATTTGAAGTACATTTTTGGATAATTTTCTAGTATTCTTTAAGCATATCATCATACCATCTGCAAAGAGTGATAGTTATATTTCTTTATTGACTATTCTAATTATTTTACTTTCTTCTTATTACTAAAGCCAACATTTCGAGAACAATGTTGAAAAATAGTAGGCATCCTTTTTTTCATCCCTGATTTTACTGGAAATGCATGCCACTTCTCTCCATTACAAAAAAAAAAAAAAAAAAAAAAAAAAACTTGCTATTGCTTTTAGATACATATTGCTTATTAGTTTAAGGAAAGCTCCCTTATCTTTATGCTCTCTATTTTTTTTTGGTATTTTGTTAAAAGCTTTTTCTACATCTATTGATATTATCATATGATTTCTGTTGGTTTTGCTATTGATATGATCAATTATGGTAATAGTTTTCCTGATATTGAATTAGCCAGGCATTTCTGGTATAAATAGTATATTATCTAGCTGATAAGTTGCTGTAATCTCTTTGCTAATAGTTTATTTAAAATTTAAAAAAGCATCAGTGTTCATGAGGGATAGTAGTTTGTAATTTTCTTTTTTCTATTTTAGTTATATATTTGTGTCATAAAGGGAAATTGCCAGGACTCATTCTTTAGTCCCTCTTTCCCTCACTTTTTTTTCTTCTTTCTTTACTACATTTCTCCCTCCTTCTCTCCTTTCCTTCCTTCATTCCTTTGCTCCTTCCTTCTTTCCTTCTTCCTTCTTTTACAAATAGTTTACACAGTATGGAAATTAATAGTTCCATAAATGTTTGGTAGAATTCACTTGTGAGTCCATCTGGCCCTGAAGATTTTTTTCTTAAGGAGTTCATTAATGGCTTGTTCTATTTCTTTTTCTAAAATGGGACTATTTAAGTAATTTATTTCTTCTTCTCTTAACCTGGGCAATTTATATTTTTATACATTCATCCATTTTGGATTAGATTGTTAGATTCGCTGCCATACAGTCGGGGCAAAATAGTTCCTCATAATTGCTTTAATTTCTATTTAATTTGTTGGAAGGGATGTGGGAAAACAGGGACACTAATACATTGTTGGTGGAATCGTGAATACATCCAACCATTCTGAGAGCAATTTGGAACTATGCTCAAAAAGTTATCAAACTGTGCATACCCTTTGATCCAGCAGTATTACTACTGGGCTTATATCCCAAAGAGATACTAAAGAAGGGAAAGGGATCTGTATGTGCACGGATGTTTGTGGCAGCCCTCTTTGTAGTGGTGAGAAACTGGAAACTGAGTGGATGCCCATTAATTAGAGAATGGCTGAATAAATTTTGGTATATGTATATTATGGAATATTATTGTTTGGTAAGAAATGACCAACAGGATAATTTCAGAAAGGCCTGGAAAGACTTACACGAACTGATGCTGAGTGAAACGAGAAGGGGTAGGAGATCATTATATACTTCAACAACAATACTATATGATGACCAATTCTGATGGACCTGGCCATCCTCAGCAACGAGATGAATCAAATCAGTTCCAATGGAGCAATAATGAACTGAACCAGTTGCGCCCAGCAAAAGAACTCTGGGAGATGACTAAGAACTATGACATTGAATTCCAAATCCCCATATTTTTGCCCACCTGAATTTTTGATTTCCTTCACAGGCTAATTATACAATATTTCAGAGTCCGATTCTTTTTGTACAGCAAAATAATGGTTTGGTCATGTATATTTATTATATATCTAATTTATACTTTAATATATTTAACATCTACGGGTCATCCTGCTATCTGGGGGAGGGGGTAAGGGGAAGGAGGGGAAAAATTGGAACAAGAGATTTGGCAATTGTCAATGCTGTAAAGTTACCCAATGCTGTAAATAAAAGGCTTAAATTTTTTTTTTCTATTTCATTGATGGCAAGTTTACCCTTTTCACTTTTGATATTGGTGATTTGTTTTATTTTCTTTTGTTTTTCTAATCAAATTAACCAAAGATTTATCTATTTTATTTTTTCATAAAACTCACAGTCTTATTTACTAATTCAATAGTTTTCTTAGTTTCAATTTTATTAATTTCTCCTTTGAGTTTTAGAATTTCTAATACTTAAGGTTTTGTTTTGTTTTGTTATTTGCGCTAGGTCCAGTTTTTTAGTTGCCTGGCCAATGCATTGATCTCTTTCTCTATTTTATTCATGTAGCTACTTAGAGATATGAAATTTCCCCTAGTAGTTGTTTTTTGTTATTCGCTTGGATGAAACTGTGTATTGTTTCTGTAAGCTGTTATTTGACCAATTCATTCTTTACAATTAGATTGTTTTATTTTCAATTGGTTTTTAGTCCAAAGTTTTTAGTCTTTTCCCTCACTCTTTATTGAATGTAATTCTATCACATTATGGTTGAAAAAGGAAGTATTTATTATTTTTCCCTTTGTATTTGATGAGGTTTTTTATATTCTAATACTTGGTCAATTTTTGTGCATGTGCCAAGAAAAAGGTGTATTCTTTTCTGTCTCTATTCAAATTTCTCAGAGGTCTATCATATCTAGGTTGTCTAGGATTATTTTAGCTCCTCCCTAGTTTCTCTCTTGTTTATTTTGTAGTTATATTTGAATGAATTGCAGAGGGAATACATATAATCCCTCTAGCTTAAATTAGCATAAATCTAATAAATGTTAATTAATTTTCTATAGCAAAGAGAGATAATTGACAAATACATACAAAATAAGAATTTTAAACTTGGGGTTTTTTGAGTATTTTTACATTTTGATAACTATTTACATATAATTACTTTCTTTTATAATCTTGTGTATTTTATTTTATACATTCAAAAACATTATTTGTAGAAAAGGATCCATAGTTTCACCAATTTACCAAAGCCATATAGGACATGCACAAAGATTAAGAATTTTCTAATTAGATGGTCTCTAAAGTTCATTTCATTCTAAAATTATATGGTGCTGTATATCTTGTACTGGATTTGATGGTGACACTTAAGAAATACTACTGCCTTTGAATCACTAGATGTGCTTCTGGTGTGTAATGGAATGGAAAACCAATGGCATATGCTGTAGCATGTGGAGAAATCTGTGTGTTCACTCAGGGAAAATAAAAATACCAGGGCTAAAGATAAGTGAAGTATAAATGCACTAGAAAAATGATCTTTAAAATTTTCATCAGTTCAAAAACATGGAGTAGAATGAGTCAGATAAGTGATTTTTATTATTGCTTTTAATCATGCTCAAAAATTTTTATGTGAAAATTTTTTTTTATATGACAGCTAGATGGAAGAGTGAATAAAGCTTAGACTTGAGCCAACAAAACCTAAATTCAAACTGTTTCAGATTCTTACAAGCTATGAGATGCTGTATGCTAATTTTTTTTTCTCTTTGTAACTCAGTTTCCTCATCTATAAAGTGGGGACAGCACCTATCTCCCAGGGATCCAGTGAAAAAGCATATGTAAAACATTTTTTACACTTTAACATATGGTAAGGATAGAAGCAGAATTAGAAGGAGATGTAGTAACAGGAGGAGGAAGAAGAAAGGAGGAAAAGAAGTGAAAAGGCAAAAAAGAAGAAAGAAGAGGAGTATTATTGGTTTACATAAGAATGTAATTTCTAATTAGCCACCAATAAATTCTAGGCCAAGCCTCATTTGGTCATTATTAGAGTCCTGATTGACTCAGATTGAATGTCAATAGTAGTCATTTCTGCTTTGGCCAGAAATCCTGAGGGTCTTTCCCTCTCAAATTCATCCATCCATTCATTCATTTATTCATTTAAATTTTTTGGATTAGGGGAAAGAAGAGATTCTTTGTCTCAATTGCTATCTAGTCTTCATCAATTAATTGGAAGGGGGCAGCTCAGTCAAATTGAAATTCTGTTGCTTAGTTTAAATAGCCCAAGGTCTCCCATTTCATCCAGGACTATCTCGAGTCATTTTCATCTATATCTGACCACTGGACCAAATGGTTCTAGACAGGAAAGTGAGGTAGATGACCTTGCAGAACCCTCCCTCACTTAAATCTAATTAACTTGCATGTCATGACATCACTTCCTTGATGCTCTCTTTGAAAATGAAGGATGAACAAGAAGTATATTAATAAACTACAGGCTAACATCTATTTGAAATTTTGAGTCGAAATAAACTATTTGTTGCTAAAATCCTTGTGTCAGAAATTTTCACGAGTTGGAAATCCTTTGTGTGAAGGAGCTTTTCCAGTTTTCCAGCTTGCTAACCATTTTGACATCCAGATAATCTGAAATTTTTTACTTATTGAGTTCACTCAATATGGTGTCAATTGGTAAATCAAAGAGAATTTTTTAAAATAAGTTTTTATTGACAGAACCCATGCCAAGGTAATTTTTTACAACATTATCCCTTGCAGTCACTTCTGTTCCTATTTTTCCCCTCCCTCACTCCACCCCCTCCCCCAGATGGCAAGCAATCCTATACATGTTAAATAGGTTACACTATATCCTAGATACAATATATGTGTGCAGAACCGAACAGTTCTCTTGTTGCACAGGGAGAATTGGATTCCGAAGGTATAAATAACCTGGGAAGAAAAACAAAAACGCAAGCAGTTTACATTCATTTCCCAGTGTCTTTCTTTTTGTCATTTTCTCTTTCCCTCATTTTAGCCAATCTAATAGGTGTGAGGTATTGGGCATAGCTGCTTCTGTCCATCCTTGATCAATTGAAACTGAGTTAGATCTCTTTGTCAAAGAAATCCACTTCCATCAGAATACATCCTCATACAGTATCATTGTTGAGGTATATAATTTTCCCACATTCCCAAGTACAAATTGAGGTATATAATGATCTCCGGGTTCTGCTCATTTCACTTAGCATCAGTTCATGTAAGTCTCACCAGTCCTCTCTGTATTCATCCTGCTGGTCATTTCTTCAGAACAATAATATTCCATAGCATTCATATACCACAATTTATTCAACCACTCTCCAATTGATGAGCATCCATTCATTTTCCAGCTTCTAGCCACTACAAACAGGACTGCCACAAACATATCAAAGAGAATTTTTAAGTGCTTAAAAAAAATTCCAGAAGCTGTGCTGATTGGAAGGCATGCAAAGAAAAAATGAAACAGTCTCTCCACTCAGTGAGTTTGCATTCTTATTGGAAACACAATAAATAAATGCAAAGAAAATTTAGGGAATATAGCCACTAGCTGTTCTGGAAGCATGAGAGAGTTTTTTATAAAAAGTGTGACTTAAGCAATGTTTTGAAGGACACAAGGAACTCTAATAAGTAAAGTAAGATTAGTTTCTCCTTATAAGCACATTCTTAATAGGGTATAAAGGTATATAATAAGATATAAAGAATAAAAAAAGGAGTATTTATAAATCAATGAGAACAGAAAATGAAACCTGGATCAGTGAACTGAGTAGACATACAATACATTGTAGTAAATAATAGTAACTTATTTTTTGACAAAGGTAAAGATTTAAGCTTTCTGGGATAAATCAGATAGCAACTCCTATGACATCATACATTTTTTACCAAGATAAGGTCAAAATGGATGCATGATCTAGCTAGAAATGGAGATATCATAAAAAAGTAGAAGAGCATAGAACATAGTGCCTATCAAACTTATGGATAGAAAGAGAATTTATGAATCAATAATAATACTATAATTTAATATAATAAATCATTTTGATTATATTAAATTAAAAATGGGTTGTGGAAATAGAAGCAATGTAGCCAGGGTTAGAAGGAAATCAGAAATTTGGGGAGAAATCTTTATTAGCACTTTTGGGTGAAGGTCTCATATTTCAAATATGTAGAGAATTTTGTTCAAATTTATAAAAATGAGAAATTCCCCAATTTATTAATGGTCAAATAAAATAAATGAAAAGTTTTTCAATGAAGAAATCAAAACTATATTGGCCATATGACAAAAATGCTTTAAATCATTTTAGTTAGAAAAATACAAATTAAAATAACTTTGAAATATTACCTCACACCTATTAGATTGGCTAAAATGAGGGAAAGAGAAAATGACAAATGTTGGAAGGATTATGGAAAAATGGAGACATTACTATACTATTGGTGCAATTGTAAATTTAAGCTATGATTTTATAGAGCAAATTCATAACCCAAAGGGTTACAAAACTGTGTATACCCTTGGCCAAGGAATTTCATTATTAGGTCTCCCCAAGGTGATCGGGGAAAAAAGAATCTATATGTTCTAAAATATTTATAGCAATTCTCTTTGTGGTGGCAAATAGCTAGAAATAGAGGAGATACCCATTAATTGGGAAATGGCCAAATATGTTGTGGTATATGATTGTGATGAAATACTGCTGGGCTATAAGAAATGATGAACTTGTTGATTTTAGAAAAAACATGGAAAGACTTGCGTGAAATAATGAAAAATGATTGAGCACGATCAAGGGAATATTAGTCAGCAACAGCTACATTGTTCAAGGAAAAACTGAACGACCAAGTTATTCTGAGTATTATACTCAAATCAAGTACAAAAGATCTATGAAGAAAGATGCTATCGAGCTCCAGAAAAATAACTGATAAATAAAATTATGGATGGTATGGTTTTACATACGGTGTCAAACAGTGGCCTTTTCTGGTTTATGATGGGAAGGAAGAGAGAGAGAGACAGATTGAAAACTAAAATGTAAACAAAAAATAAATTTAAATAAAAAACAAGAAAAATAGATTTATACTAAAAGCCCCAGAATAGATCAATATTCTCTAGTGAACAGCCTTTTCCTAGAGGACTATATAATCACAATCATTTAAAGATGTACATGTTTAGGGTTTCCAAAATGCTAATAGAGTGACTTCCTCTCATGTCCCTAAGTAGAAGAATATAATGAGCAACCTAGGTACAATTTATTTTTATTTACTTTTTTACAAAAAGAAAATTTTATTTTTACCAAATTACATATAAAGTTTTTAAAATTCATTTTAAATTTTTGAAAAAAATTCTTTCTCTCTCTAAGATAGTGGGCAATTTAAGATAGCTTATACATGTTCAATTTTGAAAAATATATTATTATACTAGTCATATTGTGAAAATAAATACAGACAAAGGGATAAAAACATAAAAAATATAGAAAGCCAAAAAAAATAGTTCAATCTGCATTCAAACTTCACCAATTCTTTCTCTGGAGATGTATGACCTTTTTCATCATGGGTTTTTTGGAATTTTCTTAGATCATTATATTGCTGATAACAGTTAAGTCATTCACAGTTGATCCTCACAGTATTGTTATTGTAAACAATGTTTCTCTGATTATGTTCACTTCAATCAATTCATAAAAGTTTTTCCAATTTTTTTTTCTGAAATCAACATGTCCATAATTTCTTATTCCACAGTATTGTTTCAACACAGTCATGTACCATAACTAGTTCAGCCATTTTCCAATTAATGGGCATACTCTCAAATTTTAATTCTTTATCACTATAATAAGAGCTGCTATAAATATTTTTGTACATACAGGTCATTTGCCCCCTTTTTAAAATCTTGGTGGGATACAGAGTTAGTAGTGATATTTCTCTATCAAGTGGCATGCACAACTTTGTAGCTCTATGGACATAGTTCCATATTGCTTCCTAAAATGGTGGGATCATTTCACAGTTCTACCAATAGTACATTCAAGTTCCAATTTTCCCACATTCCCAAGTACAATTTCAAATAGCTTCCAGATACATTAATGTTTATATTTCAAAGTAGGAACCAAAGTATATGAAAATACACGAAGAAAATCAGTTATCTGTAGTTATGAAAAAATGCTCCAAATTACTATTGATTAAAGAAATGCAAATTAAAACATCAGGTGGAATTATATGGCCCGAAAAAGGGAAAATAATAAATGTTGGAAAAGATGAAGGAAAATTAGGACACTGATTCATTGTTGGTGTCTTGAGCTGATCCAACCATTCTGAAGAGCAATTTGGAACTCTGTCCAAATAGGCTATAAAATATTGCATATGCTTTGACCCAGCAATAGCACTATAAAGTCTATATCCTAAAAAGGCTCACCAAAAAGGGGAAATATGATCTTTTATATAAAAATATTTACAGCAACTCTTCTTCTATTAGCCAAGAATTAGAAATTGAGAGAATGTCTATCAATTAAGGGATAGGCAAACAAATTGTGAATGTAAGTTGTGCTTCAGACTCAAAAAGCATCAAAAGGACAACATGAAGCCATTGTCAAAATTAGAGCTCTACCACAAATTGGGCAAATGTTTATGGAAACATTTGGAAGGAGGTGCCTCTAAATCTGCACATCTCACATTTCTTTACTCATAGAGCACAAAAAATTCTTTGATGTAGGTATTCCAGATTGGGCTGTCCTATGCCAATATCTCCTGTCTCACAATCAGTTCCAAAATTCTCTAGAGAGACTTTGAGAATGTCGATGAATCACTTCTGAGCCCCATATTACCATGTGCCATGTGTTAGTTCTCCATGAAATAGTTTATTAGGGGCCAAGATGGTGGAGAAGGCACATGTGATCTTCTAAGCTCCTCTCATGCCCTCACGACCAACTATTAAATTCAGTCTCAAACATAGCGCTTGACAACTAAAATTCATGAAGATTAGAAGTACACAATTTACCAGCTGAATCTGGAAGATTGCCAGAGCAGGTTTGTCCTGAGGGGCAGGAATAGACCAGCAGGGGCAGTGAAATAGGAGAGACTAGTGTCCTGAGCAGACCAGGGGCAGTAGTGATCTCTGTGGCAAGAGAATTTATAGAGATGACTCTGCTATAGGCTAACTGCTCTACCCTGGTTACAAAGCAGTAAACTGGCAGAGAAATTAAAGCCTAAAACATAGGATACTCTAAAAAACGCCAGAACCTAACAAGATATGGCTTTAACCACCCAAACCCAGAAGTGAATCAGGCAGACCCGTAATACAGCCCTGCAGCCACATTCTACAGTATGGGCTTTTGCAGGGGAGAGGGGGCAGTTACAAATCTGCTCAGAAGGGGAGCACAGCCCAGGGCAGCCTCTAATCTGCACAGTGGGAGGCTTGACCTGGAGCAATAGAAGTTCCGCAGCACTTTTGGGTGCAGAGACACTTCTAGTCCCTGCAGGGCTATTCACTGCTCAGCCACTAACATCCACAGCCCCAGGGCGGACTTTGGCTTGGGGTAGTGAAACTTTCACTGCTCAGCATCTAGCCCCAGGACAGTCATTAACCCACACAGCAGGGTTCTTTGCAGGGCACTTTCCCAACTCAGCTCTGCAGGCCTGAGTTACTTCCAGGTGGGTAACCTTTCCCAGAGCACTCCCATACCTCACTGCTCTTTGTAGCCATTTGGCAGGACAGCTACCGGTTCATACACCTATAATTGCTCTGTAGAGGAAGCTGATAACCTCCTGGCCCTAAAGGCAGACCCTACAGACTTCAAAAAAATGAGTAAAAAAAAATCAAAAGGACAATCAATAGCTTCTATACAGAAAGAGAGCAGCTTTTCAACCCCAAGGAGACCAATAGCAGACAGTCTCCAGACAATTATTGGTCCCCAACTCAAAATGCTCTCCTTGAAGAGACTATTAAAAATCTTAAAAGAGAACTAGAAGAAAAATGGGGAAAGAAAAGAGAAGCTATGTAAGAGAGCAACAACTTCCTGAAATGTGAATTACAAAAGGTAAAAAACTCCCAAGAAGTGCAGGGAAACAGAATCTGTGAATTGGAAAAAGAAAATAACTCACTTAAAAAATAGTGAAATGAAGAAAAAAAAATTCCATAGAGCAGAACAACTCATTTAAAAACTCAATTGTGCATATACAAAAGAAATTTAAAAAGCTAATGAAGAAAATAACTCACTAAAAATCAGAGCTGAACAAACAGAAATGACTGATTCATTGGGACATCATGAATCAGTCAAGCAAAACCAAAAAAATAAATAAATAAATAAAAAAGAAAAAAAAAAAAGAAAAGAAAAAGAAAAACTAGAAAAGAACATTAAATATTTACTTGGAAAAACAACAGACCTGGAAAATAGATCTAGGAGAGATAACCTAAGGATCATTTGACTTCCTGAAAATTATGATGAAAAAAAGAGCCTAGATACTATTTTCCAGGAAATCATCAAAGAGAACTGCCCAGAAGTAATAGAACCATAAGGTAAAATAGGCATTGAAATAATTCATCAAACACATTCTGAAAAAGACCCTAAAATAAAAACTCCAAGGAATATTTGGCCAAATTTCAGAACTAGCAGACTAAGGGAAAAATATTACAAGTAGCCAGAAAAAATAATTCAAATGCCGAGGTGCCACAATAAGTATTACTCAAGATCTGGCTGCCACAACATTAAAGGATCGCAGGGCCTGGAATCTGATATTCCGAAAGGCAAAGGAACTTGGAATGCAGTCAAGAATAAACTGTCCAGCTAAGCTGAGTATTTTTTTTTTTCCATGGAAGAAGGTGGACATTTAATGAAACAGAGGAATTCCATTTGATTCTAAGGAAAAAATCAGACTTAAACAAAAAATCTGATCTCCAACCACAGGACTCAAGAGAAGTAGAAAAAAGGTAAAAGGAACTCTTGAGAGCTGTATTTCTGTTGTGGATATACATAAGGACCATATGTATAATTTGATTTTACCAATATAACATAAAAAAGTAAGTAGAAATGGAAAGAGGATAAGTGTCAGAAAAAAAGAAAAGGGGAGATAAAAAGAGAGAGACTACATGCGACAATGAGGCAAAGGAAACCTATCATATTTAAGGGAACTTAGAGAGGGGGAGGAACATTGTGTGAATCCTCCTCCATCCGAGTTGGCCCAAAGAGGAAATAATTAACATATTTGTTTTACAGAGAATCTTCTCTCATCTCATTAAAAAGTGGGAGACGAAAAGGGAAAAGAAAAAAGAGTAATAAGGGAAGGGTACAAGAAAGAGGAAGGGATTCACAGGGAGAAGGGAGGGATCCTAAAGAGGGAGAGCTGTGTGACTTAAGGGGGACCAATAAGTTTAATACTAGGAAAGAAGGGAAGGAGGGCAAGAGAAATAAAAGTATAATCTGGGGATATTAGGATGGCAGGAAATACAGAATTGGTTATTTTAACGTAAATGTGAATGGGATGAACTCTCCCATAAAGAGGAGGCAGATTAGCAGAATGGATCAAAAGTCAGAACCCTACAATCTGTTGTTTACAGGAAACACATTTAAAACAGGGAGATACATACAGAGTAAAGGTAAAAGGCTAGAGCAGAATCTATTATGCTTCAGGTGAAGTCAAAAAAACAGGGCTAGCCATCCTGATCTCAGATCAGGCAAAAGTAAAAATTTATCTAAATAAAAGAGATAAGGAAGGAAACTATATCTTGCTAAAGGTCAATGAAGCTTTATATATATAGCTATAGACAATGAAGCTATATCAATCCTAAACATATATATATCAAGTGGTACAGCATCTAACTTCCTAAAGGAGAAGTTAAGAGAGTTGCAAGAAGAAATAGAGAGTAAAACTATAATAGTGGGAGATCTCAACCTTGCACTCTCAGAATTAGACAAATCAAACCACAAAACAAATAAGAAAGAAATTAAAGAGATAAATAGACTATTAGAAAAATTAGATATGATAGATCTTTGGAAAAAAACTGAATGGTGACAGAAAAGAGTATACTTTCTTCTCAGCAGCTCATGGAACCTTTACAAAAAATGACCATATATTAGGACATAAAGACCTCAAAATTAAATGCAAGAAGGCAGAAATAGTAAATGCTTCCTTTTCAGATCACAATGCAATAAAAACTACCTCCAACAAAAAGTTAGGGGTAAATAGACCAAAAAGTAGTTGGAAACTTGTAATGGGCTGAGGCTTGAGTTGATGCACTGAGGTCCCAAGCATGTGAGGCTAAATAGTAATTGGACCATACTCTCTTAATATATATACTTGGAGAAAGAATGACCCTTGCCCACTCTTTGTGCAAGTTCTGATGTGTTGTATAGGAAATGATGTTTTTGGTGGGTGGAGGCAAGGGAGTGGGAAGGGAAGCGGAAGGAGAGACTGCTGGCTGGCGTCTTGACATACCTGCTCGCATTGCCATTGCTACGGTCTTTCATCTCCAATCCCCCTCTGCTAGCTGGCTTCCTGTCGCAGCTGCCCATATTGCTATCACAATCCTTCTTGCCCATATTGCTATTGCAATCCTTTTTCACCTCTTCACTTCAATAAAGATTGAAGATCTTTCCCTTAACCTGAATTCCTGACTCTGGCTGATTTTAAAAATGCAGTCATCACAGAAACTAAATAATCTCATTTTAAAGAATGATTGGGTGAAACAGAAAATTATAGACATAATCAATAATTTCACTCAAGATAATGACAATGATGAGACATCATACCAAAATTTGTGGGATGCAGCCAAAGAAGTAATAGGGGAAATTTTATATTCTTAGAGGCTTACTTGAATAAAATAGAAAAAGAGAAGATCAATGAATCGGGCTTGCAACTTAAAAGGCCAGAAAAAGACTAAATTAAAACCATCCCAATCAAATACAAAACTCGAAATTCTAAAATTAAAAGGAGAAATTAATAATATTGAAATTTAAAAAAAAAGTATTGAACTAATAAATAAAACTAAGAGTTGGTTTTATGAAAAAAACTGACAAAATTGATAAACCTTTAGTAAATCTGATTAGAAAAAGAAGAGAGGAAAATCAAATTAGTAGTCTTAAAAATGAAAAGGAGAACTTTCCACCAATGAAGAGGAAATTAAAGAAATAATAAGGACTTACTTTGCCCAACTTTATGCCAATAAATTTGATAACTTAAGTGAAATGGATGACTACCTCTAAAAATATAGGCTTGCCAGATTAACAGAGGAGGAAGTAAATTGCTTAAATAGTCCCATTTTAGAAAAAGAAATACAATAAGCTCTTAAATCAACTCCCTAAGAAAAAATCCCCAGGATGAGATGGATTTACATGAGAATTCTACCAAACATTTAAAGAACAATTATCCCCAATGCTATATAAACTATTTGAAAAAATAATGAAAGAAGTTCTACCAAATTCCTTTTATGACACAGACATGGTACTGATATCTAAACCAGGTAGGCTAAAAACAGAGAAAGAAAATGATAGAACAATCTCCCTAATGAATATTGATGCTAAAATCTTAAATAAGATATTAGCAAAAAAACTACAGTAAATCATCCCCAGGATAATACACCATGATCAAGCAGGATTTATACCAGGAATGTAGGGTTGGTTCAATATTAGGAAAACTATCAGCATAATTGGCCGTATTAATAACCAAATTAACAAAAACCATATGATCATCTCAATAGATGCGGAAAAAGCATTTGATAAAATCTAACATCCATTCCTATTAAAAATACTTGAGCGAATAGGAATAAATGGACTTTTCCTTAAAATCAGCAGTAGCATCTATTTAAAACCATCAGTAAGTATCATATGTAGGAGATAAACTGCAACCATTCCCAATAAGATCAGGAGTGAAACAAGGTTGCCCACTATCATCATTATTATTCAATATTGTGTTAGAAATGCTAGCTTTGGCAATAAGGGCTGGGAGAGAGATTAAAGGAATTAGAGTAGGTAATGAGGAAACCAAATTATCACTCCTTGCTGATGATATGATGGTGTACATAGAGAACCCCAGAGATTCTACTAAAAAGCTATTAGACATAATCCACACCTTTAACAAGATTGCAGGATACAAAATAAACCCATATAAGTCATCAGCATTCTTATATATCACTAACTAAATCCAACAGAGTTACAAAAAAGAAATTCCATTTAAAGAAACTACTGACAGTATAATATTTAGGAATTTATCTGCCAAGGGAAAATCAGAAACTTTATGAGCAAAACTACAAAACACTTTCCACACAAATAAAGTCAGATCTAACCAAATGGAAAAAATATCAAATGTTCTTGGATTGGGTGAGCAAATATAATGAAGATGACAATACCACCTAAACTAATCTATTTATTTAGTACTATACCAATCAGACTCCCAAAAAACTATTTTAATTGCCTAGAAAAAATAACAACAAAGTTCATATGGAAAAACAAAAGGTCAAGAAATTCAAGGGAATTAATGAAAAAAAAAATCAAATGAAGGTGGCCTAGCTATTCCAGATCTAAAATTATATTATAAAGCAGTGGTTACCAAAACCATTTGGTATTGTCTAAGAAATAGACTAGTTGATCAGTGGAATAGGTTAGGTTCGAAGTACAAAACAGCCAATAACTTTAATAATCTAGTGCTTAACAAACCCCAAAACCCCAGCTTTTGGGATAGGAACTCACTGTTTGACAAAAATTGCTGGGAAAATTGGAAATTAGAATGGCAGAAACTAGGCATTGACCTACACTTAACACCGTCCACCAAGATAAGGTCAGCATGGGTTCATGACCTAGGCATAAAGAATGAGATTATAAATAAATTGGAAGAGCATAGGATAGCTTACCTCTCAGACTTGTGGAAGAGGAAGGAAATTTTGACCAAGAAGAACTAGATATTGTTATTGATCACAAAATAGAAAAAAATTGATTATATTAAATTCAAAAGTTTTTATATAAACAAAACTAATGCAGACAAGATTAGAAGGGAAGCAATAAACATTTTTATAGTCAAAGGTTCTGATAAAAGCCTCATTTCCAAAATATATAGAGAATTGATTCTAATTTATAAGAAATCAAACCATTCTCCAATTGATAAATGGTCAAAAGATATGAACAGACAATTCTCAGATAAGGAAATTGAAACTATTTCTAGCCATATGAAAAGATGCTCCAAGTCATTATTAATCAGAGAAATGCAAATTAGCACAACTCTGAGATACCATTACACACCTATCAGATTGGCTAGAATGAGAGAGAAAGCGAATGTGGAATGTTGGAGGGGATGTAGGAAAACTGGGACCCTGATACATTGTTAGTGGAATTGTGAATACACCCAGCCATTCTGGAAAGCAATTTGGAATTATGCTCAAAAAGCTATCAAACTGTGCATATCCTTTGACCCAGGAGTGTTACTACTGGGTTTATAACCCAAAGAGATTTAAAAAATGGGAAAGGAACCTATATGTACAAGAATGTTGTGGCAGCCCTCTTTGTAGTGGCCATAAACTGGAAACTGAATGGATGCCCATCAATTGGTTAATGGCTGAAAAAATTGTGATATATGAATGTTATGGTATATTATTGTTCTGTAAGAAATGACCAACAGGATGATCTCAGAAAGTCCTGGAGAGACTTACATGAACTGATGCTGAGTGAAATGAGCAGAACCAGAAGAGCAATATTTACTTCAACAACAATACTATATGATAATCAATTCTGATGGACCTGGCCCACTTCAACAATGAGATGAACCAAATCAGTTCCAAAAGAGCAGTGAACTGAACCAGGTACACCCATGGAAAGAACTCTGGGAGATGACTATGAACCATTAGATAGAATTCCCAATCCCTCTATTTTTGTCTGCCTGCATTTTTTATTTCCTTCACCAGCTAATTGTATACTACTTCAAAGTCCGACTCTTTTTATGCAGCAAAATAACTTTTTGGACATGTATACGTATATTGTATGTATAACTTATGTTAACTTATAGTTTAACATATTTAACATATATTGTTCAACCTGCCATCTGGGGGAAGAGGTAATAGGAAGGAGGGAAAAAGTTAGAACAAAAGGATTTGCAACTGTCAATGCTGAACAATTACCTATGCTTATATTTGTAAATAAAAACGTATATAAAAAAGAAATAGTTTATTAGGCAAATGGATGCTTGGCATTTGAACAACATAGTCCACTGGAATTGTGCTCTATGGAGTTGGATTTGAATGCTTGTCAATTCACTTTGAAAAAGGTGCCCCATACTGTTTCATCTCATTTTCAGAGGCTAAATTAAGAGCATATTCATCTGTGACCAAAAAGTTATGCACCAAGTCTTCTTCCACTTTAGTCTTGGCTTGTACCCTTTCCAAATATTCAAGTCTTTTCAGTAATTTACTGTTAGTTCCAGAGCTGACCTTGAGGCCATTTTCATCCTCATTGGAACTATCTGACAATATCATTAAAAACATCATTCTATAATCACAATCATATTATAAGATGATCAACTGCAAATGATTTGATTATTCTCAGCAAGGCACACAGGTCCCTTTCCCTTCTGCAGTATCTCTTTGGGGTATAAGCCCAGTAGTAGCACTGCTGGATCAAAGGGTATGCACAGTTTGATAACTTTTTGGGCATAATTCCATATTGCTCTCCAGAATTGTTGGATTCGTTCACAACTCCTCCAACAATGCATTAGTGCCCAGTTTTCCTGAGTCCCCTCCAATATTCATCATTATTTTTTGCTGTCATCTTAGCCAATCTGACAGGTGTGTAGTGATATCTCAGAGTTGTCTTAATTTGCATTTCTCTGATCAATAGTGATTTGGAACACTCTTTCATATGAGTGGTAATAGTTTCAATTTCATCATCTGAAAATTTTCTGTTCATATCCTTTGACCAGTTATTAATTGGAGAATGGCTTGATTTCTTATAAATTTGAATCAATTCTCTATATATTTTGGAAATGAGACCTTTATTAGAACCTTTAACTCTAAAAAAAAGTTTTTTTCCAGTTTATTGCTTCCCTTCTATTCAACAAGAAATATTCTTAAAGATTATCCAATTCATCCCATTCATTTCATATATGAGGAAACTGAGGCCTTCCAAATAGAAGTAATTTGTCCATACTCATGCAGTAGTAAATGGTGAAATGAGATCCTAACCAGTTCTTCAGACTTCAAATTCAGCATCTTCTTAATTTTCCACTGCTCAGTCCAAAGGAACTTTTTTTAATATTTCTGGTGAAAGATGCAAAGTTCCATCACTAAAGGAAATCTAGATCAAAATGTGTTTTTTCTTCTTTTCTAAAATAATATTGGCCCCTGTATTTGATCATGCTTCTTTTTTTAATAACTTTTTATTGATAGAATGCATGCCAAGGTAATTTTTTACAGAATTATCCCTTGCATTCACTTCTGTTCCAATTTTTCCCCTCCCTCCCTCCACCCCTTCCCCCAGATGGCAAGCAGTCCTTTGCATGTTGAATGGGTTGCAGTATATCCTAGATACAATATATGTGTGCAGAACCGAACAGTTTTCTTGTTGCACAAGGAGAAATTAATTCAGAAGAAAAACAAAAATGCAAGCAGTTTATATTAATTTCCCAGTGTTCTTTTTCTGGGTGTAGCTGCTTCTGTCCATTTTGATCATGATTCTGTTGGCCTTTAATATCATTTTTATTTCCAAGACCACAGGAGCCAACCAGGTGGTACAGTGGATACAGCCCTGAGTCTGGAGTTTGGAAGACCTGAGTTCAAATTCGATTTTACACACATTACTAGTATTGTGACCATGGATGAATCATTTAATCTATTTTTTTTTTCAGTTTCTTCAACTATCAGCTAGAGATAATAATATCACCTACCCTCAGGGCTACTGTGAAGAATAAGTGAGATAATATTTTAAGTGCTTAGCACAGTGTCTAGTATGTATCAGAAATTATATAAATCCTTTAGTTTCCTTCCCGGCACTTACTGGGTATAAAGTCGCTATTATAGTGGGCTAATGGTATTTTATCTAGGCCATCAAAATTTGGGGATACAAACATTAAAAATATTTTTGTTACATTCATGTTATGATGGCACTTGTACTTTTTATATCATACTCAGGAACAATTGAGCTTGACATCTAGTTAGAGAGAATCATTCATTTAAATAGAAAACTCAAATGTCAAGCTTCTTCTTTTCATATTAATTACATGGGTGCTACTAGCTATTATTAGTCATTACTAATAATTAAAATTGTTATAATACCCTACAGTTATATAACCTATTTACTAATTTAAAATCATTGCATATATGTGCATTTATTTAATGAACTATAGCTTACAGAAAGCAATTGTCTGCACCATGGATTTAGTGTATCTCACTATTATGCTTAAAGTTGTCAAAGTCATTCATTTTATTACATCCATAAAGTGTTAGCACTATAGGAAATGTTAAAGTTCATCTAGTTCAACTTCCACATATAAAAGATGAGGAAATTGAAGCCCAGAAAGACTGTCCAAGTGATTTGCCCATGTTCACACAGTTAGTATTAAAACCAAGGGCTTGGGAATTGCAATCCAGATATTTTTCTAATAATTGATTAATTGATTCTTTTAATTAAGTAGTCATGATCTGGAAATCTTTGTATACAATATAATTGCACCTTCGTTCCCAAATACATTTTACTTATCTTTACTCTGAAGTTTTCTCTCTTATGCTCCTCACATTGATGAGAAGCAAGAGAATTTTTTTCAACTTATTGTAAGCAAAGTGAAATTATTCCTTTCTTGCATAACAAAAAACCTAAGGACAGCTGCAAAATATATTTTCCCTCTGGGTTCTTTTACAGGCTTGATATAAATTACAATGATTGGGAAGAAATAAAAAGCATAGGCCACTCTGAAAAATACATTTCATCATATATGTCTGACAATGGTGCGTTCTCTCCTATGTTTAGATGTCCTTTTCCCTCAGGAAAAAAAAATAAGGAAATAACTATGCTTTTAAACAATCAAAGGTTAAAGGCACTGCAGTCATTCATGTGGTTTCATTCTGTTATGTAGATTGCAATATCTCAGGGAGATTTATAACCTTAGTTCATCAACTTGGAGTTCCAGTAAATGAGTCCCTTTTTGAAGGCTAAATATTGATGTTCTTATTTCCTACCTGTTATAGTCACCAAGAGAAAACATTCATGGGGACAAAATAGATGAGAAGCATTAAAAATAAAAATAAATGATAAGGCACTGGAGCTAACCTTCTGATTGCTATAATACCCCATGTTCTGTTCTATACTGATCACTTTGCATATTCACTAATAAAACATCTTCAGGCTAGTTATGGGTGACAGAAGCTAGAAGTACTAGAAGTCATGCTGGAAGACATCACTTAAGTCTCTATAGGTGCCTTAACTGAGGACAGATGTTCTGAAGATAGCAAGTTCTGCTGTTGGGAAAGTGATAGAACCTCCTTAAAATAAGCCAAGTTGGGGGTTTAGGATTATGGAAATTTTCTGTCCTTTCCAAAATTCAAAATGTATGTTTTATCCTCATGATAGTACCATCCACTGTGTGTAATATCGTCATGAGAGGTACATCTTCAATTCTTTAGATAACTTTATATGACTACAAAGTATAGTGGAAGTTCTCTAAACTCATCAGATGTTAAAATGTGCATATATTCACTGTTGATTATCACTTCAGAAGAGCTTTTGATTTAAATTATTTTTTGTACAAATACAAGAATATATTCATCCAGGAATGGTTGAATGGTATGGTACTCATGAAAAAGCTCTTAAAACTAAAATGAACAGCACCAAAGCCCCTTTTCTCCTCTTGCTACACTCAATTGAGAGAATCCTGCACTTTATTTCTGGAATTGTCAAAGGACAAATTCCATATGTCACATTATAAAACATAAGGCCATGACCAGCAACCAGAGAAGCTTGTCCTTGCCATGGTAATATATAAAAAATAGGTTTGAGATTTAAATTTACTTTACAAGATCATGTTATTTTGTCATTCTTGAGTCATTTCAGTCATGTATGACACTTTGTGACTCTATTTGGGATTTTCTTGGCAAAGATTCTGATGTGGTTTGATATTCTTTTCCCTAGCTCATTTTACAGATGAGGAAATTAAGGCAAAAAAAAGATTAAGAGATTTGCCCAGGCTCACACAGCAAGTAAGTGTGTGAGGCAGGATTTGAATTAAGGCTTTTTTGACATTAAAGTAGGCTCTCTAAACGCTGTACCAGAAGAAATCTGGGAAGTCTTTATAGAGGGAATTAAATAGAGTTTGAAGAATGGTATCAGCAGATGAAAAAAAAATAGCTAAGATATTATAAGTGATAAGAAAATGAGCAAAAGCACAAAAGTGAGAAAGCATTGCATGTATTTGGAGGATAGAGAGTAATCTAATTTGACCAGAGCATGGAATATGAAAAGATGAATAATGCTCAGACTTTGAGATCACTGGGGCTGATTCAACTGTGTGGTATTAATTATTTTGAGTTTACGCATAGTACATAGTCATGGACAACCAGAATAGGAATAAACTAAAGAACTTTGGCGGGAATCTCATAAAATGGTAACAAGAAGGGAAATATTTGATGAATCAGCTACTTGTGTATAGACTAAGGTTGTAGATATAATAATTCTCTCTTAGGGAGTGCTATTCATTTATGTCCTTGCTGAGTATTTTATTACACTCAGTGAGTTTTTTTTTTTTAATCTTCATTAATCTAGTCTCTCCAGATCACAAAATTGAATTTGAAGTTAATGTCTAAATAGTTCACCACAGGATCCTTAAATTTTAGGCAAAAATGTTTTAACTATATCAGGAGTCAGAAGCTATTGACAATTTTTGAATAAATGATAGGAAAGCACTCTATGCATGAATCAGATTAGTCTGGTAGAAGTTTGAAGGTTTAATTAGAATGGAAAAGATTAAAGGCAGGAAGATTAGTATAGAAAAAAAAACAGGGAGATGGGAATAAGAGGATGTATTAAGTTGCAGACAATTGGAGTTGAATGTGAAGACAATCAAGTCTAGAGTGAAGAACCCTAAAATTGGCCCATTCTGTTCAAATTCTACTAGCCTTATGCCTACCCCTCAGCACTGAAGTCTTGCTGTAGCCAGAAATCTTAGTCCCAACTCTGTCCATTTCCAAATCCATAAAGCACTAGTGGACTAGAATAACAATGAAATGTCCAAGCATCCACTGGTGAATATATTACCTATAAATAGTGATTTTCAATTAAGTGTAAGGATTAAGGGAACTTTCAATAGCAATTATATCTTAACAAGAGAAGAAAGATTCACTACAATATTTAAATGTAGTCCTAGAGTTCTTTGATGCCAAAGATGAAATAGGTTGTTGTTTCATGGTTCCTGAAAAATGTTAAGCACAGCTTACTCTGGCCCCATTGGTGACAGAGAGTACTGGTATGGCATAGAAACTAAATCATCCTTCTGAGCTGCATCCTGATTTTGTGGTTATTATCATAAACAAAATATTGGACAAACAAAGGATGCTTCTGTTCAAATCATGTGGTTCTAAAGATCAATAGAGGTCTTCCCTTTGTAAAGCAATAAATCTAGTGCTATTAAAAAGTCCAAAGTGCATTTACAAGGAGTAAAGGACAGTCAAATATGGTTATTTCTTTTTAATGTTTTAAAAATATTTCCTTTTAATTTCAAGATATTTATTTCTAACCCTACATTAGAGAAGACCAACCGTTGTCACAGATATGTACATAAAACTCAAGGCATAGTTCCATTTAACAGTTCTTTCTCTGGCGGTGGATGGTATCTTCCCTCATAGGTCCTTAGAATAGCTTGGCCATTCACATTTTTTACTCTTTGAACAATATTGCTGTTATTGTATTCAACCTTCTTTTGGTTCTGCTCATTTCATTCTTCATTATTTTATGTAAGTCTTTTTCATGATTTTCTCAAATAAACCTGTTCAACATTTCTTATAGCACAGTAGTATTCCATCTCAAATAGATACTATATTTTATTTAGCTATTTCCCAATTGATTCCCTTCAATTTCCTGTTCCTTGCCACCACAACATAGCTGAGAGATTAGTATGGAATGGTACAGTTATGGCTTGATGTCAGAGTTCAACCCAGGTTGAAGCTGAGTTGAAATCATGTATCATACACTCCATATCTATATGACCCTGCTTAAGTGCAGAAATTGTGCTAAGCATTAGGGAAACAAATAAAAACAAGAATGCCCATATGCTCAAGAGGTTTTCATTTAAAAATTCAATTGACCAAATGCAAAAGAAGATAGAAAACTAACTGAAAAAATTAACTAGAAATTAGAATTGAAGAAATGAAAGCAAATGGCTTAATGAAACATCAAGAATCAGTCAAACAAAACCCAAAAAATGAAAAATAGAAGAAAATGTAAAACACCTCATCAGAAAAGCAGCTGAATTGGAAAATAGATTCAGAAGAGACAATCTAAAAATTTGAACTATCTAAAAACCATGATGAAAAAAGATTCTAGACAACATCTTTCAAGAAATCATTAAGGAAAACTGCCCTGATGTCCTAGAACCAGAGGGTAAAATAGCAATTGAAAGTATGTGTGTTTCACAATAAACGATTATCAAAGATTATAGTAATCTAGCATTTAATAAATCCAAAAACTCCAGCTTCTGGGACAGGAATTCACTATTTTGAGGAAAATTTCTGGGAAAATTGAAAAATAGTGTGGTAGCAACTAGACATTGACCAGCACCTAACACCTTATAACAAGATAAGGTTGAAATGGATTCATGATTGAGATATAAAGAGTGATACTATAAGCAAAATTAGAATCATAAAAGATACTCTGTCTCTCAGATCTGTGGAGAAGGAAGAATTTGTGGTCAAAAAAGAACTAGAGTACAGTAAGAAATGCAAAATAGATAATTTTTATTACAATTTTGTACAAGCAAAGCCAATGCAGATAAGATTAGAATGGAAGCAGAAAACTAGGGAAAAAATCTTTATTTACAAAGGTTCTGATAAAAGCATCATTTCTAAAATATATAGAGAATTGACTCATTTTTTTAAGAATACAAGCCATCTCCAATTGATAATTGGTCAAAGATATAAACAGACAATTTTAAGACAAAGAAATTAAAATAATTTCTAGTCATATGAAAAGTGCTTTAAATTATTATTGATAACAGAAATGCAAATTAAGACAACTCTGAGGCTCCATTGTATATTTCTCAGATTGCTAAAATGACATAAAAAGATAATGATAAACACTGGAGAAGATGTAGGAAAACTGGGACACTGATACATTGTTAGTGAAGTTGTGAACTGATCCAACAATTCCAGAGAACAATTTGAAATTGTGCTCAAAGCATTATCAATGCTAAATACCCTTTGATCAGCAGTATCTCTACTGAGCCTGTTACCCAAAGAGATGATGAAAAAGGAAAAGGACCCACATGTGCAAAAATATTTGTAGCAGCCACTTTTGTAGTGGCAAGAAATTGGAAATTGAACAGATGCTTATTAGTTGGGGAATGGCTGAAGAAGTTTTATGGTATATGAATGTTATTGAATATTATTGTTTTATAAGAGATGATCATAGGATGATTTCAGAAAGGTCTAGAGAGAGTTACATGACCTGTTGCTAAGTGAAGTAAGAAGAACCAAGAGAACATTGTACACAACAGCAACAAGATTATGTGATGATCAATTCTGATGATCGTGGACAATGAGATAATTCAGGACAATTCCAATAGGCTTATGATGGAGAGAGCCATTGTAAAACAGAAAAGGATTATTAGATCCAAATGTGATCTTTTGTTCTTCCAGATGGATTTTGTTATTAATTTTTTCTAGTTCTACAAAGTAATGTTCTAGCTGTTTGATTAACACTGCACTGACAAAGTAGACTAATTTAGGAAGAATTGTCATTTTTATTGTATTAGTTCAGTTTAGCTATGAAGAATTGATATTTTCCCCATTGTTTAGATCTAATTTTATTTGTGTGAAAAGTGTTTTGTAATTGTGTTCATGTAGTTCTTGGATTTGTCTTGGCAGGTAAACCCCCAAGTATTTTATTTTGTCTACAGTTATTATAAATTTTTCTTTTTAGCTCTTCCTAATGGGATTTGTCCAGTAATATATAGAAATGCTGATTTTCCTGTGGTTTATTTTGTATTCTCAAACTTTGCTAAAGTTGTGAATTGTTTGAAGTAGGTTTTTGGATGATTTTCCAGGATTCTCTAAGTATATCATCGTATCGTCTGCAAAGAGTGATGGTTTTATTTCTTCACTAACTATTCTAATTACTTTACTTTCTTCTTATTGCTACCTTGCTCTATTTTTGTGAAAACATTATTTCCATCTTTCTGTCCAGGGAGAGAATTCCAAGCTTTTATTGCAGCCTTAGAAATTTGCTCATACACTGTTATGGGATAATAAATCTGTTCTGAACTCTCTGCATACTGACCTTCACCAGCTAGTTGGTCAAAAGCAACTTGTACAATAGCTCCTGTTTGCCTATTGCGTTGGGCTTGAATCCTACATAATTCATGAAACTCCGAAAGCCACAATAAATTTTGTCCCGGTTCTAGACAAGTTTTCGTTATGGATTTCCAGTCATTCGGGGTTAGGATTTCATAAGACAAATTATCCAGTAACATCTTCACATAAGATGATGTAGCCCCATAAAGAGTGCAACCCTTTTTCAAATCTTTAATTTTTCCCAAATTAAAAGGAGTGTATCTTCTCCTTTTTTGACCTGAGGAGTTGAGCTCTTCAATCACAGGATATGCATTTATAAAATCAGATATATCTTCTCCTTCATTTTTTGCTTTAATTAATGCTTTTTCTAATCTTGTCAAATTCTGCTTTACAGGAGAAGCTGACTGTGTTTCTGTCTCTCTCCCTCCCCCTTGTTCCACCCATGAAGGGTTAATTGCGGGGGGAGGGTCATGAGATGTGGAATCACCTAATTCCTCCTGCTGTGAAGTATCATACTCAGAATTGTAATTAACTCCATTCTCATCTGATTCGTCCTCCTTTTCACCTAGTAAAGTTGGCACTTCTTCCTCCTGTACTTTCCTTTTCATCATTCTATCACTTAAATAACTTCTTATAGCCAATTGTATTACATTATATGTATTAATTATTGAGTTAGGCCCATTTTTATCATAGAATTGACAAAGATCCTCTCCAACCAATTTCCATTCATTTAGATCTAATTCCTTATCAAGAGAGAAACAAGGACATATGTCCTTTACAGTTTGTAAAAGTTCAGTGATTTGCTGTAAACTTATAATTAAACCTTGGCTTTCCATAACATTAATAATGCTCTATAAACATTTTCCTTGAACAGAAACAGGCTGTTTTCTAAATATCTGTCCCATCTTAGCTGAAATTCTACTTTAACTCTTCTAACAAAATTTCTTTGTTGCACTCACCCTAATTTCTGGGTTGAAGTTTTTTCCACTGGATCAGGATCAGAGGCTTTTCCACTTGAATCAGGATCGGAGCTTTTCCACTGAAATCCACTGAGGGGTCTGTTTGTCCCACGTTCAGGGCGCCAAAATGTTGTGATCTAGTTCAGATGGATCTGAATCGGTCCCTGTTCGGGCGCCAAAATGTTGTGAGCTTTTTCTTCTCAAAAACGCAGCCAGGTGATAAAAGTTTAGATCTTTTATTGTTTCCAATATAGCCCGGTTAGCTTAGAGGCCTATCTCTCTGCTTGGTTCCAAGAGCTCTCTCCAAATGTCACCAAATCCAAAGGTCTGGTCCTACAGCCTCTGCCTCTGCTTTCTTCAGCCTCCAGCCAGCTCCAGTCTTCATGTCATTCCGGTGAAATCTCGACTTGTAGCGTCTTCCTCTCTGAAGAACACTTCTTCTGCCACCAGCCAGCCAAGTGGAAAATATTCTGCCTTGCCTCAGAGAGAGGGCTTCTGGCGTAACTCTACTGAAATCTGACCGAGAGCTTCTGTCTGTTTCTTTTATCCAAGAGGGCGCCAAAATGTTGTAATCTTTTTCTTCTCAAAATGCAGCCAGGTGATAAAAGTTCAGATCTTTTATTATTCCAATATAGCCCGGTTAGCTTAGAGGCCTATCTCTCTGCTTGGTTCCAAGAGCTCTCTCCAAATGTCTTTAAATCCAAAGGTCTGGTCCTTCAGCCACTGCCTCTGCTTTCTTCAGCCTCCAGCCAGCTCCAGTCTTCATGTCATTCCGGTGAAATCTCGACTTGTAGCGTCTTCCTCTCTCGAGCCCTCTCCGACTGGCCCATTGGCCTATTTATGCTCCTTCCAGAGAGAGGGATTATGGGTAGTTCTACTTAGTACCTTGTTTCAGGTTCTGCCCAAAACATCTTCTTGTAAGATTAGATCAACTCTAATTACTTAGCAGTTAGTAAGGATTCCAACATCTCCCCCTTTCTTTTGTTTTAAAACATAGGGGGTTTCTGAGGGGGTACACATAAATCCATCAATATGGGCCAGAACTTTGTAACAGATATACATGGTATACATAAATCCATCAATATGGGAGGCATTATACATAATTTACATAAGAACATAGCAATATAACACAGGCTAGTAGTAATGTAACAACATGAATCAACCTAAAAATTTACACATGTCCATAAGTCCTAGAAATAGTCCAATAGGATTCCATTGTCCATTAGTTCATGTGCCAGGAATCCAACAGTTCCTGTAAGCCCTGAAGTACTGCAAAAGTCTCATCAACAATTTTTCATCTCAGGGAACCCAATGATTCTTGCTGGTTTTTCAAGAACTAAAACAGTTTCATCTTGTGTCAGGAAATCCAATGATTCCTGAATATTTTAAAAGTCTTTTTAACAGTCTCCTTGTCAGCCATTTGATTCTTTCTCCATCTGTGGAAATATAAGCAGATCCTCTTCCCCAAGCAGTTAACCTATCTACTTCTCTTCTATTTACCACTTTTGGGATTTCTTCTCATCATCTGGTAATTACATTGGAGCTGTTTGCATTGGATATTGTCTTGTTGTCTTAAAAGGCCTGTATTCTTCCCAACTGTAATCCTGATTGCTTTTCTGTTGGTTGATGACATCAGAGTTCTGAATTTCTAAAGTCTCTCTGGGTGTGACCTCAGCTGCTATCATGCCCCACCTGTCCTTTGATTGATACTTTAGAGCTGGGCCCTGCCTCTCCTTCCTCTGGGTCAATATACATTTAGAGGCCCAGTGAAAGCCTCGGTTACATTTTGGACATGGGGTTTTGGGTTTTCTCATCTTTTATTGTTTCCAATATCTTTTATTATTCCAATATAGCCCGGTTAGCTTAGAGGCCTATCTCTCTGCTTGGTTCCAAGAGCTCTCTCCAAATGTCTTTAAATCCAAAGGTCTGGTCCTTCAGCCACTGCCTCTGCTTTCTTCAGCCTCCAGCCAGCTCCAGTCTTCATGTCATTCCGGTGAAATCTCGACTTGTAGCGTCTTCCTCTCTCGAGCCCTCTCCGACTGGCCCATTGGCCTATTTATGCTCCTTCCAGAGAGAGGGATTATGGGTAGTTCTACTTAGTACCTTGTTTCAGGTTCTGCCCAAAACATCTTCTTGTAAGATTAGATCAACTCTAATTACTTAGCAGTTAGTAAGGATTCCAACAACAAATAACAATGAAACAATTTTCACTTACAAAAAGCTTATTTCTTAATAGTGATGATAACTCATCCATATCCAGCATTCCCAAAAAGTCTTAATGCAGTTTTAAGGTATCTAAATTACCTAAGCATAAAACTTATGGGCATTCTGTCCAAATAATAATAAAATAAATATGTAGTATGAGTTTAGCAAGGCACTCCCTATTCTCTAGGCTTTATGGGGTAAACATATTATGAAGAAGGTATATAAATACTACTCACAACTGCAACTCGTGAACCTTCAACATTTAATCAGTCAAAAGGAAATCACTAACTTGATCATGAAAAATTTACTAAATAAAATACAAGTATAAAATAATCATGATGTAGAAATCTATCTATAAACATGGTTTATATTCTTCTCCAATATACATAGTGTCCATCATGAAGAATGTATACAGATTAACAGAAATCTAGCAGAGAGGCACATAAGTAGAAAACATATACTTCCAGGGCAACTCATGACTTTTTTGTGTGGACTTTAATGCTTTTGATATTCTTAAGGAACAATTTTTGCCAAAAGTCATTTGCTTCCCAGGAGTTTCCTTTCTCCCTGGCCAAAGGTGACAGTAAAACAAAAGACAAAACAACTTTCCTTCCCCACAACAAGCTATGTTAAGCGACATAAGATGCTTCTTCTATTCAACTCCCAAAAGCAATAGTTTCCTCCAATTTGCTCAGCTTCCAAAAGCACATGCCAAACCTGTTTTCCTCCTGCCTGCGTGGAGGAAAGAAGAGACGAGAGAAATTTGGTCTTTAAGCAATTCTCCTACCTCTTAGTTTAACTAATTTTCTCTTAGTTCTCTGCTCAGCTGGAACTTTTCTGAACCTGTTTCTCTTAAAAAACAAAGGGACACTCTCAGTTTTGTTTTTTCAGGTCTCCCCCTTCTTCAATTTCCCTGACTGATTCTATTTTCTCTCTGTTCTAATTCTGATTCCTTGGTTTCTATCTGACTTCTTCCTTTATGTAATATCTCCCTTTTGGAAATAACTCACCATTATCTTAGAATTTTAAAACATAATTCCCGTCAGACACACCAAAGATAAACAAAATACAATCATCCCAAATTCACCAAAAGTTCTAGTTATCAAAGTTTTCCAGCTATCAACTTCAAAGTCCTCAAAAAAGATATGTGTTCTTTGATAGATATAATAGGCAAATTTCCTGCTAGGAAACAAGATATTTTGGGCATCTTTATCATTTGGTAAGTACTTTTCTCTGAGAGCTCTGTCATCTCAGATTCTCCTACAACTCTCTATGTTTCTCCCAAAGAACTTTTTTTTTCCCCCTGTGGATATGTTCTGTCAAAATTGGCCCTGTTTCTTATCAATAAGTCAATAAACATTTAAATAACTATTATGTGCTAAGCACTGTGCTAAATACTGAAGATATAAAAAGAGGCAAAAGACAAGCCATGTCCTCAAGGAGATTATAATCTAATGGGAAGGACAACATGCGAACAAATATATAAAAAGCATGTTGTATACTTGATAATTAGAAGAAAAAAATAAAAGGGTAAAAACACTAGGATTAAGAGACATTGAGGGAAGCTTCCTGAAGGATTTTAATCAGAAAAGAAATCAGAGAGGTCAGTAGTTACACTGGAGAATGGAAAGCACCCTAGGTATGGATTGAGAGGACAAAATTACTAAAAAATTACTGAAAGGGAAAGAATCTTTAAGTTCAGATAATAAATGCACAAAAATACAAATGAGCTAATGTTTGATGATTTTAGTCTTCTTTCCTAAATAGGGAGACAAATCTTCTTGGAGTGAGAATAGAAAAGTTCGAGTGAAAGGCTATTAGCACAGAGAGGAAGATGTGAAGCAGCCACTATGATGAAGCAGATATAGATTAACTACAGGAAGGCAGCAAGATTCTTCAGCAGGAATACAGCCCATGGTAATGCTAGAAACCATCTATTTGTAGTAGGTAAAATAGAGTTTTTTAAATTCCTCTTGCAATACTCAATACCCCTGGAATAGAAGTGCTTAAATGAACTAGTAGAGTTTAACCATGAATTGAAGATAATCTGATAGGATATGAACTAACTTCAGGAAGGCAAGGAGGATGAAACATTTAAGTGACAAACCAGAGAGTCAAGTGAAAAAAATATGGCACATGTGAAATTAAAAAAAGAAGTAAGCTGGGTCATAAAAAGTCATGAGAATAAAGAATAGGTATGTTGTGAATGAAAGAAATTAAGAGATCCATAGAATATGTTTGCAGTTGAAACATAAAGCATCCAAGCGTTGGACTGAGATTATATATATACAGATATGTAATAGTTTGGATGAACTCAGATATAAATATGCATATTTGTGGCTAAAGTGTGGTATGGGGCAGAAGGCTTTGAAATATACTAGTTTGAAGAATGGTGTGTTCATATTTTTAGAGTAATTATTAACAAAAATGTCAAAGTCCCTAAAGATGCTAGCAAGATGTAGGATAGAGGAATGAAAAAATCCATCAACAAGTATGCATTCAGCATTTGGTATGTGCCAAACTGTGTAAAGTACTAAGAATACAAAGAAAAAAAATTAAAAATCTTACCCTGAACTAGTATAAATTCTAATAAGGAAAACATGTTTTTTAAAAGATTTATGCAAGACACATATAGAGTGAGTAAATGATAACCCCAGTATGGTATGGAAAATGCTAGAATGCAGCATGGGATTAGGAGAGACCAGAAAAGCCATTCTAAAGAAAGTGATATTTGAGATTAGTTTGTTAGCTGTTTAATATGTTCAAAATATTTTCTACCTCCAAATAATTTGCTTTCTTTGTTTTCTTTTTTCCAACAATTCTCCTTGTTCTCTTTGTCACCAAAGATCAAAATTACTTTTCTTATGTCTAATCAATATTTAAGTCCTATGATTTAAGCATTCTACTATTTGTCACTTCTTTGCCATCTTTACTGTCAGAGAAGAATCATTGGATTTAGAGCTAAAAGAGTCCTAAGAAATCATGCAATCTAAGCTTTCACTTTTCAAATGAAACTTGGTCAAAAGATGATATGACTTGTCCAAGGTCATATATGTCATAAGTAGCAGAGTTCAAATTTTAATCCAATTTTTAGAAGAGGAGCTCAAGTTTTGAATTATTGCTTTCTGTTAAGTACTGACCCTAAATCAAATCTCTCCCCATTATAATTCATCTTATGCTAAGCCTTTCTTCATTACTTCCAGTGGTTACTCAGTAGATAAAGTTCCACCTGCTCCTACCTAGGGGCAGAGTCAACTGTCTGTCTGGTCCTTATATTCTGGGAAAGTTTTGGGATGTCTTAAGGAGGAGTAAAAATTTGATAACCGTTACAGCAAGGCAAAAATCTGAAGCTTATGAATATAGAGTAATAGGTCAAAAGTACAAGAAAGCAAACAAAACTCTTAGGAGGATCAAAGACTAGTCCATTTGCCTAGCAGAGTTCATTCAAGTAGCAAAAGTAGCCATTAATAGAAACACATAAAAATGGTATCAAAAGGCTAGATTTGCTGAATCTGGCAACGTTTGGCATTCCATTTTATTTACTAAAGAGCAGACATAATCTATTTAAACCTGAATCTTTATTGTCTGTGCTCTTTCCCAACCTGTGGTTTTGCCTATCCCATTAATCCTCTTTAGTATGTTTTTATCTAATTCTATCTGTTGCCTATTTTATTAATCCTCTCTAGAATGCCTTCATTTCCTTCTATCTTTCAAGGTATAAATTAAGTCTTCCCATGAAGCTTCTCCTATTCACCTCAATTCAATGATGTCTCCCTTACCTATGTTTATCTCTATTACTCAATTTACCATTATATCACACTACTATTAAATCTTTTGTGTCTGTCAATACTATCTTCTCAAGAAGCTGTTAAACTTCTAAAAGTTAATGAAATGTGCTTTTCTTGTATGCCCAATGGTATCTAGAGTTTTTTGTTTGTTTGTTTGGTTTGGTTTGGTTTGGTTTGGTTTGGATTGGGTCATTTTTTTAATACGCTAAACTGCTTCATCACTAAGATTAAAAATTTTAAAGACAAATAGAATTGTTACAGAGACACTGTATTACTGAATGACTTAATAGCAAAACCTCATACAGTAAATTATACCTCCAAAGTCCCTGTTTGTGTATATTTCGCTGACATCTATTGAAAATAACAGAAAAGTGCATCCTATGAACATTATTATCAGTTGCCATTTTGTCCCAAGATTATGGAATGATGAAGATTGGTTTTTACTTTCACAAAATATGAACATAATTTTTGTTCAAAATTTTGATTTTGTTTAAAAAAATTCAAAGTACATATGTTTAAATGATTGGTGTCCTTTAAAGTAATTTGCTGAAAAAGTTATTCATAATCTTGCCATTATTTAAGATACTGATGGAGCTCTTACTTTGGAATATCTTCAAAATCAAAGGTACATCCTTCTGATTAGAGACTAGCATATCAAATTTCCATTCTTTCATGGTGGATTTGATACTTTGATGAGTCAAAATTTATTATGAGTCAAGTCCAGTAACTTAAACGATTAAGTTTTGTAATCAAATTGAGGTAAAATTGTACCACTAAGAATTGATTATCTTGTATAACTTGTACACCAACTAAATTTTGACTCCAATTATATTTTGTTATACCATGGTCCTAACTGAACTTTAGGAAAATAATTTTGGCAGCTGACTTTGAATGGACAATAGATTGGAATGAAAAGACTTGGTAAGGAAGTCTAAATAGGACACTATTGACAAAGTATAGGTGATAAGCATCTGAACCAGGGTTGTGATTGTGTGAGGTAAGTGAAAGTCATATTTGAAGAGGAAAGGTCACATCTGAGAAATGTTGTAGAAACTGAATAAACAATATGGTAAATGATTGGATTTAGGGAGGTGAATGGGTGTGGGAGTGAGAGAAGAGAGAACTGCAACAAGGTTGAAAAACTAGTTAATTTAAAGGATGACAGGATTCTCAGCAGTAATAGATAAAATTAGAAAAGACACAGATACATGCTTTGGTCATGTTGAGAAGCATATGTCTGTGGAACATCCAGCTGAAAATGCCTTATAGGAAATAACAAAACATGAGAGATGCTAGCATTAGATATAAAGATTTTACAATCACCTCCATAGATTTAATTAAACCTATAGGAGCTGATTAGGTCACCAAATAACAGAGTGGAGTAGATGAGAGGAGAAAAGAACCTAGGATAGAATGTTGGAGTACAGCCACATTTAATGGGCACAATAGGGATTATGCTAGAATAAAAGTCGAGGTGAGAGAAAAAAAAATATCCAAATAGAGAAATTGACAATAATGTCCAGTTCTGCATAGGAATCAAGAAGGATGAGAATTCAGAAAAGATCTTTAGAACTAGCAATAAAGACCTCACTTTTGATTGGAGGGAGGGGCAAATAGTCATTTCAATTTAATCAGAAGCCAAATTGCAGAGTATTAATTGAATTGGAGAAAATGAAAGTACTACTGCTGATGACTTTTTAAGGAGTTAGGCTAAAAAATGAGAGATGTGAAATGATAAGTAGCCGGGATAGTAGAATCTAATAAAGATAATTGTTTTTAATCATGGAAGGGACTTGGGTATTCTTTTAAGCAGCAATCAAAGAGTCAGTAGATTTGGAAACATGTAAAAATTAAAGAAGAAATATTATGGGGGCAATAAAATTAAAAATTTATTATTACAGGGAATAAAGTATACCTACAGAGAATTGGACCTTGATAAAGAGAAGAGTTACTCTTTCATCAGAGAATGGCCTAAAGCATGAAATATTTGGAGATGATGTCAAAAGACTGTCAGATGAATAGGCAAAAAGAACTGTGTCTTATGATTAATGGGCTCAGAAACCATAAGGCAAGATACTTAGCTATGATGATGAAGAAAATGTCTTGTGAGCTTACAAAAGATAAGCCTTACAATCTTGATTCACTTGAATACATAACCAAGCAACAGGGCATTTTATGAATATGTAAAATGTACAAAGGAGGATTCTTTAAAAGATTTGATTCTTAGCTATATGTTAGAAACCTCTTTCAGACATACACATGAAAAGCAAACATTACTAGGTCACAGTTCACTTAGAAAAATGAGGTCTTCTCATGGTAACTTTGAAACCAAACCATACCAAAATTCATATGGTTAGAAATAAAGCCTATCTGCCCTTGTCAATAGAAATAACAGGTTGTTATGATGGTTGCTATTATTATTAGAAAGCCATAACTATAATGAAGCATGCTAACTTCTGAAAGACAATCTGCTCTATATTACTTTTTTTAAGCTGAAGAATAACAACTGAGTAAAATGATGCATTAAAGATTAGAAATTAATCCTTGAAACTTATGAAATATAAAAAGAATATTGAGGTGAGCTGGTCTATTACCTCAAGATGAGGGAAGTATGGAACTAGATCACCTGAGGTGGTTGAAAATGCTTACTATTTTCATGGAATTCGTAAATGGGATTCTATAGTCTCATAATCTTTTCAGTAGTAATGACTTTCACTGTTAGAATATTTCCTGGAACTCAGAAGAAGAAATGCTAAGTAAGAGCAGTTGGATAGAAGGCTTAAATAATACAAATTAAATTCTAAGATTTACCTATTTTCCTTAATATGACATTCTTATCCAATTGTCATAAATATCCCCTTTTCTTAAATTATAGAATACAAAACTTGAAATCATAAAATCCAGACTTCAAATCCTGTCTCAAACATGTATTAGCTGGGAATACTTGGGCATATTATGTAACTTCTTAGTTTCTATTTTCTTGTTGTAAAATGGGAATAATAATAACAGCCACAAGAGAGTTATTGTAAGGCTCAAATGAGATAATATATGAAAAGTAATATAGCATTTTAGTAATCATTACTAGTAACCAGATAATGCAATGGATAAAGTATTGTGCCTTTAGCAAAAAAAAAAAAAAAAAAAAAAAAACCAACTTGAGTTCAAATCTTGTCTCAAACATATAGTTTGAGCAAATCTCTTAACTTTCCTCAGTTTTAATTTCTCATAAATGGTGATAAAAATAGCATATACCTCACTGAGTTATTGCAAGTTAGATAATTTATGTGAAGTCATTTTCAAACCTTAAAGCCACATGTAAGTGTTAATTTTTATTATTATTGTTGTGGCAAGGGATATTCATGTTTTAGAAATCTTTATTTTCTTCATTCTGCACTTTTCTCTTCCTTCATTACTGGATAGCCATCATGCTCAAACAGTAGAGAAAATGTCCAAAAGAATTTGATCATTCCACCACCTTTCATCATTTGTTTCTAATGTACCTCCCATGTCCTCCAAACCTCTCTGAGTACAAAATTCTTGTAAAAAAGAGACCTACCTTCCATGAATTGGTGGGGGAAACTAGACTCATTTGAAACGAAAGAAAAAGTCAATCTCAGCTAAGACCCTTTGCCCTCTTTGAGAATTTTAATGTATTTCAAGTAACTATGTGAGAGCAACTGTCTATCAGCTACTACAAGAGGCCTCTCCGGCCATGCTGTAAATAACAGTTAAAGAAGAAAAGATCTATTTTATCATATACCGAGAATATTCACTGCATTGTGAGAGCACAAGCCAATTAGGCATAGTAAAAATAAGATATGCCTCATATTTTTCATTGCTCTGATAAATAGCCAACCTTTATAAATATGTACATATTGTATGTACATATATTGTGTATATATGCAATTGGAAATTATAGATGAATAATGATCTCCCAATTGCCCTTCACAATCATGATATAGATAGTAAAGTTAATAAGCCAACTCAATAGCCCCATCTCTGTGCAGGCATTTTTTTTTTCCAAATGAGTAAACACAAAGAAATAATCAGATAAGAGATTTTTCTTCTAAATTAGGCCTCTTGTTTGTAAACTGAAAGAGTACTAATGCAGTTCAAATTCAGCTGTGCACTACATATGCACGCTCGGCCCAGGAGTATTCTAAAGAGTGGGAGAATAGAAGGTTTTGTTCTCTTCTTTGGTCTCTTTCTATACGAGAGGGCCATTCATTTGATTCCTGTGCTTCTCCCTCTCCCTCTCCCTCTCTCCTTCACTGTTTCTCTGTCTCTCTCACTCTCCACTTCTCTCTATAATGCCAGCATTAGAGGCAAGCTGCTAGAGCAAAGTACTTTGATGTCGACCTCTCACTGGCACTGACAGACCTTCATTGGTGGGTGAGTAGCAGAGCAATAAGGGCATGTGTGGGAGAGAAGAGGATGAAAGCATGGACAGCAAGGAACTGATAATATGAGCAGATTATTGCCTGTTCACTTAGATTCTTTCTCTTAGAAAACTGTAGCTTCTGATGACAGAGGTTATGAACCAGTAAAACTTCAGAATGACCATGAACAGCCTGCCTAACACAAAGAATCAGATTATTGTTCAGGCTTTTGGCCCCAAATGAAATAAGCCACAGTCTAGGCAAAAGTGATATAAAGACATTGAAAATTCATTCCTAACAGGGAAGTTAAATCCTAGTGAAGGGTGGAGTGAGCAAAACCTCAGTATAGATTCTGAGAGATGGAAGAAGTCACGTTTTCCAACTTTCAACTTTGGATAGTATTAGTTTTCTGATTTGTACCAGGTGTCAAGAATAAATCTCTTGTCATTATGGTAGTGTCACATCCTAACACAAACAGGCAACATATGAGAACTTTGGTTTAACAGTGTTTTCAGATCTTCCCCAAACAAGGTTCTGGGGTGGGGTGAGGAGCCATAAAAGCATAAACTGAGATAGACAACTTTATTCCCTGCTTTGAATTCCCTGAATACAGAAACTACAACTGCTTAAAGAATGAAGATTTCTTGACTCCATTTGGCTTAAAAGATTATTTTTCATTGTCAAGTTGTTGGAATAAAACTGGCCTCCTCCAGTTGCAAGTGACAATTGTTGACCCCTCTCTCCCCAAGTGTTTGTTGATCTATTCACAGAATCCCCTCACCACTTGTCTCAGTATATAGTCTCAGTAAAAAAAATGACACTCGTAAACTAAGGTAATTATATACTATTGAGGTAGTAGGAGAAGGGAAGACCTGCGAATATCATAAATTTAGATCAGGACTGAACTGAAGGATTTATTTAGTTCAGCATTTTCATTTAACAAAGAAACCAAGGCCTAAAAGGGAAAATTGATTTACAGTCACAAAAGTTCTAAATGATAAGGCTAGGATTTGAACCCGGGATATATGATTCAAAACCCAGCCTTCTTTACACATACCCTTTCCCCAGACTGTTCTGTTCCATAAAGGTTAGCAAACAGCAAAATTAAGTGAGATCCCAACTACCCTATATCCAGTCTCTAGTGCTTTTGAATGCACCTGGAACTCATGGTTACTTGATGGACAGAAGAATCCTATTCTGACATTTGTGATATCTCTACCAGAAAGGAAACTGATTTATTTTTTTAAAAATGCCAGAAATATTATGAATGGAAAGAATAAGGGGAAAACCCTAATTTTTTCATTTCAAGTGCATTATAATTCCATTCCTGAAATTATGCCATCTGTTCTTTCATCTCATTTTTGTTGCCCTAAGTATGAACTTCCTTGAGAGATTAGGATAGTCGGTTTGTATTTACCTATTAATCCCAAGTGCTCTTAGAATCTGTTTGTCAGTTCTAGCTAGAAGCTAAACAAACTGCCCCCTGCCTATCTGAATACCTGCCAACAAGAGGCCTTTCTCTTTTGAATGACACCAGTATGCTCCTAATTGATCCTTATTTAACTTGGTCTTTAATGTCTCCCCTTCCTCTCACCTCCCCCCACACTGACAATTTGTTGCTAAGCATCCTTAGAAAATTTAAGAAGGCTACCCTGTGTTCTTATCACTGGGAGAAAGCATGGAAAAATAAGATTGAATTTGCTCTGTGCCTACTGAGGAAGGGAGGTCTTCAAGAGCAAAGGAACTGTTCAGAGACATTCCTTTGCTGAGTGAAAAAGATATTTGAATCTGGAAGATGCTCTTCAAGGGCTGATTCACAGCAGCCTGGGGTGTTTCTGCACTATCAATTGGGCCCATAATTATATAAAATGTTCTTTCTGTAGAATTTTCAATTAACCACACCTTAGGGGAGCTGGATAGCCAGTCAGGATTTCTTTTAAAAGAATAAAAAAGAAAAAAAAAATCCCCAGTGATACAGTATTTGTTTGGGTAAGTATGGCTTATTCTGTGTGTCTAAGAGCTCTTGTTAGTCTTACTGTTCCCTGATGTGTCATTTCACTCTTTTGGAAATAATAAAAGAAAACAGAGAGGCTGGAAAATTACAGGAGTCACATCCGACCCCCTCAGAATGGCAGAAATCATGGAGGGTTCTCTTTGGTAACTTCCCCGCTTTTTACTCCACACACCTCAATTATGAAATCAGCAAAACCCTCAGGGGAAGAGGACCCGAAAAGAGCAAGTATGGCAGCAATAGATAGACAAATCAATACCTTCAAATTCTGAGTTTGTAATGGGCCATGTGGGTCTGTTAATTATCAAACAAAAATTCTGTTTCTCAAAGTAGGGGAATAATGCCTTTTAAAAGCAACTCTATAATTAACTACATTTCTTTGTGCTTCCTTGGTTATTTTTATGTTTGTCTGTTTTCACCTTGATTTCCTTTAACAATATTCATATAAACTGGTTTAGAATTTTTTCTGCCTCTAATTATTTACTGTAACACCTTACAAGCTGAGAGAAAGATGACAAAGGAGAAGGATTTTTTTACAGAATGCCTTGACTCACCACTATTTTCTTCGCTACATTTTTGTTTCTCTTGCCTATAATTAAAATGTGTATGTAAAAATAATTTTCTGACTTTCATTTTAGAGTCATGGTTAAACTTTGGTCAGCTAGCTTTTAAGTATAAATGTATATATAAATATATACTATATATACAATCTCAAGTCAAAATGCAATAAAGTTTCAGCTTCCTGACATGGATAAAAATAATGCTACATTTTTGTTTATTCACAAATCTGTTTTTTTTTAAGTTTTATTTTTGTCTGTTATTTTCTCACCAATCATTTTCTTTTACCCTTTCCCCACCCTTGCAGGAAAACAAAGACAAACTTTAAGTAATATCATCCAAAAGAGTCCTCATATCTGACAGAATATAACATATTTAACATCTGTAGCCCCCCTACCCCCATCTTTCTACTAAGGAAATAAGTATGTTTCATTGTCTATGTCCTGGGAGTAAGATGACGTTATCACAATGATCACAGTTCTCCTGTCTTTTAGCAATGTTATCCATTCTCATAAACAGGCAGAAAAAAACAAACATGGGCCCGGAAGAATATCTGCTTCTTACATTTACTTGCTCTGTGACAGAACAAGCAATTTGTAAAGTAACTCTCTGGGGATCTCTTACTGAAATATCTTTATATCAATAAATCACAAATTTGGTTTTAAAAAATTCACATTACAGTATTCACTTTTTATATGATCCCACTTGTTTTTGATTTATTCACAAAGCATCATTTCAAACAAGTCTTTCTGTTTCCCTCAATTGCTCTGGTTTTTGATTTCTTATATATCTCAATATAACATCCCATTATAGTCATAAGCCACATTTTTTTAGTTATTCTCTAAGTGATAAGCACTCATTTTATTCCCAACTTACTTCTAATGCAAAGAAGTACCTCACATTAAAAGAAGACTATTATAAGAGATAGAGCCTTGACCTAGAAGCAATCATATTTTTAATACTGTTCCCAGGTTTAACATTCACTTAATTTTTCTGAATCAATTTCTCTATTTGTTCAACAAATAGTAAATGAGGAATAATAAGGAATCAAATATGTCAGCTTCCAAAAATGGAAGGCCAAACACAGAACTATTAGTATTTTCATTGGCAAGACCAATATCACTAAAGGTTTCTTCTTTTTCAAATGAATCAATACGGGGATCTTATTAACTTACTTACATTTTACTAAAATACTTCTCTGTACAAACTAGCCACTTGGGAGGAAATGCATTTGTTCACTTTTTGCGTGCAATTTTAACACTGTATTTCTGATGATTCTTTCCAAAATTCCTGTGAATGCCAAACAATATATACCTTGGACTCCTTATTAAAGCCCACCAAGCATTGAAAAAGAGGTAAACAAAAACTACATAATTATGAGGAAAATTATGCTGGACATTGAAAACAACTGTTCTATGGATCAAGAAGACTCTCACAGTATGTGACATTAAATGGTTTGTTGTTCAGATACAAGGGGCAATTGGAATGAGCTAAGTATTGAGTTCATTATCAAGTGGGAAGACTATTAAAGACTATGCTGGTGATATGGAATTTGGAGAAAGGAGACAATGCTGGAAATAAAACAGTAGTGATACAAAAAAAAACCCCACTGCTTCTAGCATAGCATATATTCATTAAGAAAAGAGCATGTAATTTCTGGGCATTACTGGGATTATGGAACAAATTATTTACTCCACAAAAAAAGCAGTGCACAATCATTCTCTCAATATAGGGTTAAAGAACAAAAATTATGTTTCTCTCCATTTCACTTCTAAATGTTATTGATGTTTCTTTTCAGTACAAAACTAATAATGTCCACATCATGGCCTTTAGAACAAACCAAGTCACTTTTTTAGAGTTTACTATGACAAAAGTGACATTATAGAGTATATAGTTTACATAGTTTTACCAATGCTTTTTTTCTAGAATTCTCAGTCTGGAAGGGTTTCCATCCTCCTTGAACTTAACTCCATAATCTTCAACCTTGTATGAGTAGAACTCAAAAAACCTTCAAAACAAAAAAATAAAATTGCTCTGTCCTCTGCAGCAGACCAAGTAATGGTTCTCAGTAATAGCTTCTTCCTATGGTTTATTGGCTCATCTTATAGTTTATTTGAGTGCAGCTTTTGTCAGGACTTTATTATAAACCCATATTTTTTTTTTTGGATTGAGATATAAGTAATAAAATTGGGACAGCCAGGGGGCTTAATTTCACCTTTAAAAACAGAGTCAAGGAACTAAGAAGAATGTGCATATATTATAGTCACAACAAATGCCTTATAATTATAATAATTAATTATATATATTTTAAGGATCATTATGTATGTGTTATACAAGTATGTATTTATGCATATATGGATATGTACATAAATATAACATCATAAAAACATAGACATGAATGAGTACTTAGACATCATCTGGTCCAACTGCTTTTTGGAGCTGAAAAAATGGGACCAAGGCACTTGCTTAAGCTTACACAGTTAATAAATAGCCTTTCTCTCTCTCTCTCTCTCTCTCTCTCTCTCTCTCTCTCTCTCTCTCTTTCTCACTCTCTCTTTCTCTCTCTCTCTCTCTGTGTGTGTGTGTGTGTGCATTTGTGTATGTGTGTGTCTCCCATTAGTTTTCTTAATATAATCCTAGCAATGATGTTAGTTTTAATAAGTCTGTAATTGTCAAGGTTAGATCAGATTTCATTCTCCTTCATTTGAATGGTCCATTTCTATATCTTAAAACTATGGCCATGCCCCAGTCATTAACTTGCTATTTAAATAACACATTAAAATTGATGTTTGACTTTATGTGAAAATCAAGAGAGAAGAAAAGTATTAGGGTTCTCAATTGTGTGGATTTTCAAGGTTCTTTTTTGCATAATAATGTGATGGATTGGCCATGTTAAAGTTGAAATGTTCAATGTGATCTCATTTTGGGTCCCACTATTGAATATATCAAAAATTTGTATTTGTATAATAAGCAGCCAAACTACTGAAAGTTGTCCAGAGCAATATCTAGCATGAGTAGTATCTAGCAAGCCCACAATAGCTATTTGTAAAAGACCATTCAAAATGTACATTCTCTCTACAGTACCCACAATAGAGAAGGGTCTTAGCTTAAATCACACCACAGATTTTTTAAATGGATTTTTAAAAATTATCTACCTTTGCAATGCATTGTGAATGTTTCAGGGAAATTATCCTGAGATAATGCCTACAAATTGCTGCCGACTTTAGGTTTATAATTGCTCATGTTCATTTAAAGTTCCCAGCAGACCAGATCAGGAAATTCATTGCCAGGCAAGCCAAGGTTGATAATATACCGTAACTGTCTTTTTCTTATTAAATGAGCCCCCAAATCAGCTTTCATTTGGAGCAATAATTCTAATTAATAGAACAAAGATTTGGTTCAGATTCTTTACATTTTGACAATGAGATCTGAGTATTGAAGTTTTAGCCAAAGGGCAAATTGTTTTTTTTTTTTTAAACTGACCTAGTATAGCAATAATGATTTTCCCTTTATATACATCAATTCTTCAATCATGACTCTACTCACATCATCTGCCCTTCCAACCTCCAAAATGTTACTTTACTCTCTTCTGGGCAGGTTTATCAATGTCTCATGATAACTTGTAAATGTTGAATGACTGAATATATCATGGCATGTGAAAGAAATAGAATGTCACTACTATATAAGAAATATTGAATGTGAAAAATGCAGAGAACCATGGGAAAATTTGTATGAATTTATTATAGCATGAATTAAAAAGGAAAATATCACAATGCTGAAAGTATACACTGAAAGATCACTTAAATCACTTAAAGGAAGACAAATTTTAGTTAAATAGTGAGTCATAACTTCCTCTTCTCAGCTGTCTTTCCTTAAATCTATTTCTTTAGTATGAGTAAAAATTCAATTTCAGTCTGATAGTGATTGGGCAGTAAGATTCATATTAATAAGTATTTATATTTGACTTTCTATGTGGTATTTTATTTCATAAAAAGAGAAATTAAAATAATGTAAATGCAAAAGATTGTCAATAAAACATATTTAAATAAGTCCGTGTTGTGCCCATATATACACAGATAACACAGATAATAAATGTCAATTGCAAAAAAATAATAAAAATATATACCAATTTCAGATTAACTGAAGTTTCATTCCCACCAACAATATCTCTGAAATGTTTCAATGAAGTCAGCTTTTTTTACTCTTCTCTAGGCAGACATTCTTTTTGTCTTTAGCAAGGGCAGAATGATGTCATAAAAAGAACACTATATTTGGAATCAGAAGACTTGGGTGACCTTGAACAAGTTGTCTAACTTGCCTGAACCTTAGCTTCTTTCTGTGTAATTCAAGGCAATTGGATTAGATGATTTCTAATTCTTTTCTTATGTCTCATACCTCAGAAAGAAAATAAGGGCAGTATCTCCTGATGTACTCAGAGAGTGAAGAATGAAAAAGTTTTCCAGGAATGGCAAAGAACTGTTTGGCTACAGGCAAAAAGTAATTTGTTATAATCACTCATATAACAAATTCTTAATCTCAGAATCCTGATCTATTGAATTTTTCTCCTGGATTTGTTAACTTCAAACATCCCTATTATCTGCCATCTCATGATTTCATCTTTCTTAACAGATTTCAACCAGAAGAGGAAAACAATGTGTTTAAAGATATTGTTGCCCATGATCTTCTGATCACCATCTCTGAAGAATTATTTTATGATTCCAAGTAAAGTTTTTTATATACAAGATTGCTTTGAGATTTAAGTACAAATGTGTCACCAACAGTTCATTAAATTACTCCCCTCAGGTATTCTCATATAATCATTTTATAAGTAGGACCACTTTAGTATAAGAGTTTCCCAATACATATGTATGTCATGTAATCCAGGACTTCAAGCTTAGGATTTACAGAAATTAGGTGACATCCCCAAATAACTTTTTGGGGACATTCATTTGCTTTCATTCAGTGTTTCAAATGGAATCTCAGAATCTATTTCATGTGCACAAATTTAGTGATCTGGCATATAGGAGGAGAAAAATCCTCAGTTTCCATACCATGTAACAACATAGTTCAGATATATGGCAGCCTTTATTTCATTATTTTAAAAAATATATAAAAACAAACCAACAAAGAAGACACAAAAGATTCATAATTGCCCAGTAACAATCAAAACAAATCATCCATTTTTACTGATTTGCAATGTCCTTCCACTCTCACGAAGGATTTATGTTGCCCTTTAGACTCATAAGGGTAGCTTGGTTGCTTAGAGGTTAGAGTAATAGATCTGAAGTCAAGAGACTCATTTTCTTGAGTTCAACTCTGATCTTGGACATTTAGTATTTCAATGACCCTGAGCAAGTTACTTAGTTCTGTTTATCTCAGTTCTTCATCTTAATGTGATCTAGAGAAGAAAATGGAAAAGCACTCCAATATTAAGAAAACCCCAAATGGGATCACAAAGAGTTGGGAATGACTGACAAGAACAATAATTAGACTCACAAGCCTGTTTTTATACCCCCTCAAAGTGAAAAGAAATTTGAAGTTGAGACTTCTTCTTCATCTCCAAATGAACCTTCCAAATTCTGTAGGTTTCCTTATGGTCCTCTAAATTCATATTAGCATACTAACTATTTAGCATTTCTAGAGAGGGCAAACATTTTTTTTCTTCTATTAGACCACTGTATCTGAAAAATTCATAATTGCAGAAAGGACCAAATTTGTCCTTGCCATCTCTGCAACATTAGTCCCTTACATCTCTTCTACCTGCTGATTTTCATCACTGCTATCCAAGGACAAATCCAGGGGATCTTATCATTCCAATATTTTACCAAAATGTATTCACCCTTCAAGTCAAGTAGCTCCTACACCAGGAGCTACTTTGTTCATTTGCCAGTGGCTATCATCTTTGGATATGAGGGTTTTTGTCTTTGCTCAATCACATCTAACATCTTGAGATTCCCTGGCTACTGTTCTCAGTTTGAGAGGTTATACCAATACTTCACCACAATTACCATCTCTGGGGTTGGGAGGAAAAGGGTGGTTCCTGGGGAAGGGAGGAAATGTCAATACACAGGCTTCAATCCTTACAGACCAAATTCTGTTCTTTAGTGTTCAGGTTCTGGCTTGCCTTGGTACTTCTCAAAACACAGGCACTGGAACACTTATATGCTACCTTTTAGTAGTCTGTGGTTTTGAGATACAGAATCATAAGATTATAGAATTAGAACTAGAAGCCATCTTAGAGGTAATGGGGTCCAACCAAGGTTGTGCTGGAGCCAGCTCTAACCAACTAAAAAGAGCTAATTGTTAATTTTCATCGTGAGCATTTATACCTTGGAAATTTGCTGTCACTATGAGTCAGGGCTTGATTTATTGTTTTATTGATTGTTTCTTCTTTAAAAAGTGACAGATAAAATGTTATTAGTGTACCCACTGTCTGTATCCCACCTTTACAATCAAGCTTTGTTCTGTACTAGATAACTAACTGATCTGATATATGATTTAAGTGGTATTGGGTTAATATATTACCCCTCTCAAATAATGTAACTACATTTTAACAAGAGCTTCCTGGAGAAATGATGCCTTAATCCAAAGGAATGAGAATAATGATGAAAATTTCATTCAATGTGACAGGCTGGCAAGTGAGGTATTTTGAGACAGGTGGGGCCTTATGACACCCATCAAATCACAGCATGTAGTCAGCTGCTGACTTGCCCATAGGCAGAACCAACCCTGTTATGGAGATATTGATAACACCTAAAAGTTTAAACATATATAGGAAAGCATTATGAACTGGAATTTCCTAGCATTTTACTACATACACATGCACACTGAGATCTCAAATGCAATTACATGAAAGAAATTAGTTCCAGATTTCCATCCTATGTAGTTTAATGGTAATGGGATAGGGATCAGATCCATATGTATACACAGATGAAGTAAGTCATTTTGTTCAAACTCTATTGAGAGCCAGGATGAATAAAATATCCTCTTGTAATAAAGAACTAGTTCATACAAGTTTGGGTTCTCTTTCCAAATTGGCAATTAATAGTATCCTAAAAAAATCAGGTTACCTAGAGATAGAGCCTAACTTACAAATTATGAATAGTTCAGGTAATCCAGTGTTTAGATAACTAGACATTAAAAGGAGATGTTTTGTAGAGGATTTAAATTAACTGTAGTGCACAGAACAATAGATAAGATATCATTAGAAGTGGGAAGGACCTTAGTGTTTACCTTGTTCAAAACTTTCTCTTTTCCAGGGAAGAAATTCAGAGGAATGAAGGGTCATACAGCAAAGGAGGTCGTGTGTATTTGTGTATTTAGAAAGAAAGCATATGGAGAGAAACATATTGGTTATATCAATGCAATTAAACTCTTAGAAGTAAAATACCACATTTCTCCCCCAAAATTTATCCTTGGAGCTAATTGTGGTACCAAAAGTCATAGGGTTTCAATTTGTTCTATTTATAAAAGCAACAAATGATATTTGGGAGTTATAAGCATGTGTGTGTGTGTGTGTGTGTGTATGTGTGTTTTGTGGGTTTTTTTGCTTACTCCATGTTTGCATGGGTGCACATATACCCATATATATTAAATATGCAGGCATATATGCATAGACATGCTTAGACATACATGACTACACATATACATATTGCAGAATGGTTGAGATATATGTTTATAAATGGATAGATAAACCATATATATATATATATATATATATATATATATATATATATATATATATAAAAATGCTTGTACTTACACACACAGTTACACATGCAGAGACATATCTTCAAGGTAACATATGGAGCATTATATGTGTATGTATGTGTCTATATATGCATGAATATGTATATATTCAGAGATAAAAATAGATTTGAACAAATCAGCAAAGGATTTGTGATTTGACAGAATGGAGGAAATTCCCGAATGGAAAGTCCCTCCATAGGACACTGAGCAGATTATAATTCATTTATAGTTTAGTTTAAAAGTCCTAAGGACTGCCTTGAGTACAGAGATTTTCCCAGTCACAAAGTTAATGAATGTCAGAGGTAGAACCTATTTCCAGATACACTAGCCTCTAAGATCAGCACTCGTCTGCTATACCATATTGCTTTTAGATCTTCCAAATTTGTGTGAAAATATATGTTACAACAAGTAGGAAAAAAAATACTATGCCCCTCCATATTACTGTCGGAAAGCCATTCTTAATATAGGGCATTCCTTTATAATACTGGCATCAGGAGATATGACTGGTGCCCGTGTTAGAGGTTATGTTGTTTGAGGCTTTTGCTGTATATAGTTCGTTTTTCAGGGGATATGTTCTGATTCCTGCTCTTTTCAGTAATCATATTATAAGGACAATTTTACTAGAACTATAAAATCTTAACAGTGAAAATTTCTAGGAATTATTCTTACTCTTGCAAATTAATAAAGTTTTATTATGATCATACCACAAATCTTTGAAATTGACTTGCTTCAAAATAGTGATATTTTGTGGCATTTATTTGAAATACAAAGCCCAAAACATCAAATTCCTTTAAAGTGCAGCCTTTGAAGTCATATAATAGCCTTGGAGTAAATCACACTCTCCAAAGAACTTGAAGATCCCTCAGGTAAGAGCCTACATCTCATTCAGGGCTTTGATACTTGCAGGGTATATCCATTCATATCACTACTTATTCAATATCATCTTCTATCTAGTCAGCACTTACTAAATGTTGCTGATGGATTCCAGTCTAATGAGATGCTCATTATGAGTGCCATTCTGATGAGGTTTAAAATGGCCTTGAACTCAGTCAAGTCAACTAGCATCAGCATGAAATGGGGTAATCAAAAACCATTAGAGAGGGGACAAGAGAAAAAAGTTCAGGTTACATGCCATTTTAAAGAACAACATGCTCTTCAACAGCTCTTTAGGTTAGATACAGTTGCAACTGAGCTCTGGGGCTGAGGGTGTCCTCTGAGACTGGATAGTCCTAAAAATGAAAGGGGTACCCTAGTTAGAAGGATGCCCAGAAGCTAGACAAAGTACTACTCCTTCTCCCCACCTCTGTTTACTGCCCTGAGAAGAAATAAAAGTTAATACAGTAGCTTACCATAATTCTAATGTAGCCAATATGTTTTCTAAACCTGTTCCCTTTTAAGTGGTAAGATTAGGTAGGAGCATATAAAAGTAATCAAAACCATCAGCGGCAATAGCACATTGTAACATATACCTTAGCAAGCAAGCCTCCATAAAAGTTCCCTTGCTGCTTGGATGGAGGTGGGGGAAGGGAATCATCACTTTCAAGCTTCACTATCTGTAATTCCCACAGGCCATTACCCAAAAATGGTCAACCTGGATAAACATTTGAGAGCAATGTTTTCCGGTTTGTTTGCTTCTCCTCCCCTATTCCCCCACATCGTTTCTACTGATATTTTCTTCTGTTCTTGGTGGCTGACCTTTCGCAAATGTTGGTTTTGCTTCAGAAATGTCCTGTTGTAAATAAGAGGGCAGAAGTCATGAAACAAAGGTCAGCAGAGCAAGAAGACTCTATGTGAGTAGAATGGGCTTGTTTCATGCATTCCATATCCATTGTGGCAGAGTAAACCAGTCAGCTACAACCACCTCAGACTCAAGAATGAGGGCATCCGCCTGCTTTCCAGTCATGCACTGAGAGCAAGTTGCTCCAAATGCAATTTTTCTATGTCTTCCATAGATCTCTCATGAGAAAATAAAGGAAAATTTTCAAAGAGAAAATAGGTAATGTTAGGGACATGTTAGTGTGAACTACTCTGTGCTAGAATTCAGTCAAGCTCTAAAAGGCATTGTAGGTTTTTTTTTTTTTTATTGTTTTTTCCCCCTTTGGCCAGAACTATGTAGAGTGGTCCCAATATGGAAATTACCTTAACTTGATTCAGAATGGCTCTTAATTAGTAATTTATAGTCATTGGAATTTCCTTGTGCACTACAAAGTTAAAGTGATTCACCTCTGATCAAGCATGTGAGAAAGAATTTGAATCCAACTCTTCTTAAATTTTTACATTAAGGTCAAGCTTGTACCATACTACAACATATATCATAATATGGTATGGTTATATATAAATAGATGAATGTGCATTTGTGTGTATATAGGTACATATAGATATATAGATATGTCCAGGTTTTAACATGCATCATTCATTATAACATGTGTATAAAAGACATATTTTATTTGTATGTATAAAATATACATAATATTTACCTGGAAGTATATAACATAAGATACAGGTAATATTTATATATTATAAATAAAGGCATATATTCTGTGAATATTGAAATTTTTGTATGAAGACCAATGGGTAGTATTTTATTAGGTAACAACATGTATGATATTTGATATAACACTGGCATTATTTCTGCTAGTGGACAGACATGTTTATGAATTATATATTTTCAACACTTCACAAAAGAAGATATACTAATGTGCTCATTGAATTATTCTAGTTTGCAAATATCTGAGAGGAAATAGTTTCCAATAAAGGAAAAAGAAAAGGAAAGTTGAAAAGAAATGTAATGATTCTCTTGTTCTGTGTGCCTGACATCCTGATTGTTTCATTGCAATATGTGATGCATGGTTAAGTTAACAGAACTAAAAGTTCCTAAGGTGAGGTTATTTTCTATTCTTCTGAGGGATGTAATTTATATATAACAAGACAGAAGTTTAAAGAAAGGGATTGTTACATGCTTGGGAAGGAAAATTAAAGCAATAGCAGTGGCAACATCAATTTTTTTTTTCCTTCTCAGAAACACACCTCTAACACTGTTCAATATCCAGGACAGTGAAGGAATAGATGAGCATGGGATGTGAAATTAGAATTACTTCCTGAGACAATATATAGATGACTGTAACCATCAACCATTTCAATGCCATCAAGTATCAAAGATTCAAACATAAAGGAATGGAATTTCTCTCTACATTTTTAAAACTTCCATCTCAAGCCCTTGGAGTTTAGCTGAGTTCAGACTGTTTCTTGAAAGAAAAATAAGCCCAATATTTGTCTTTCAGAAATGGATTCCAATGTGGTATGCTCTTCAAGAATTATCTTTATTTGGCTGCCTCTTTATTTCATAATTATCTTTGCATCCATCTTGCTTTTCTGATAGTTTAATCTAATGGCTTCTTAACCATAATAAGATTGTGATTTTTTTGCATTATAATTACTATTTTGTGATTTCTAGAGCTCCTACACTAGGGTGCAAAATATATCATCTAGACTAGCTCTCTGTAGGATCTTGGGACCAGCACAAGTCCTTGATCTTAGTGGAGGAGCAATAAAGTGAGACTCATGTGGATGGTCAAAACATGGAGTCCTTTTATTCCAAATTCTCTCACCTTTATATATCCCAAACCCTTGTATAACCAAAGGAACACTGCACATGCACTAATTATATACTGCACATGAGGGACCACATAAACAACTTGCTATTGAATGTAGATGACTCTTTGCCACTAACTCTGTTTCAACTACAAAACAGGTTGTCACTGTCCCCTGACTTCTCAGGAAGGCCAAGAGCCCTTAGGGAAAATGAGGAACTGAACCAGACATTGTCAGCAGGTTTCCTCTGGGATGAAGGGTCTTATACCTCATCCAGAGTTCCCCCACTATCTGTGGTCCTTGACAAATTAACATTTTGCCTTGGTTGTTGAGCCTTTACTTTGTAATAGATCCCTTTAAAGAAGAAGTTGGGAGAAAATCTGGCCTACCCAAATGCACCATGCTCAGTTCATTGAGAATTAATCTATATTGTGGGAGTGGATCCAAGATGTTAGCATGAAGCCAGGAAGTTGTTCCAGTTTTCCCAGTTTCCCTCAAAAATCACATGAAACCAAACTTCTGAACAGAGTCCTATGGAATAAAACCACTCCAGCTCAAGAAAGATTGGAAAAATTTCAAGAAAGGTCAGCCTCACTGGGGTGAAAGGGTAATTCAGCCCTGCTTGACCAGAGTCTGGGAAATCCAGTGAGAGAGTCTTAATCACAGAATTCCAGCAACTGAGACCATTGGTCCTGGCTCAGTAGTGGAGCAAACCACTGAGGCAGTCTCCAGTCCCAGTTCAGAAGGCAAATTCTGGAAAACCAGGGTATTTCCTGGAAATAGCAGATAAAACTATTATTTGCAAACAGAAGGGGGCCTCTGTGCTCAAAGTCAAGGCTCAGAGCTGCACAGTAAGCTTGGGACAGTGTCCTGTTTACCCCAGAAGGAGATCTTGACCACAAAGGTAAAATGAGAGGAAATACCAAAAGACAAGAAAATGAGCAAGAAATAAAAAAGAACCTTAAATATAGAAAGCTACTATGGTGACATTGAAGACCAAAACACCAACTTAGAGACAAAATGTCTACAGAGGAAATCTCAAAAAGTGATATGAAATGGTCAAGCCCAAAGAGACTTCTTGGAAGTGCTCATAAAAGGATTTATCTTTATTTACACAACATCAATCCTTATACTATTGGCATGTGTATTTAAAATCCACTTGGCTAAGTTCCTGGCTGTTCTAAGCAAGGTGTGGGGCCCAAGACAAATCACAAATCATACTAAACCCATTTCTAATCTAAGATCACCTATCCTTGAAACTTTATCCTTGAAAAATAAATTTTAAATGGTAATGAGAAACTACATATGAGAGAAAAGAAAGGGAAGGAAGGAAGGGAAAAAATGGAAGGTAGGAAGAAGGGAAAAAAGGAAGGAAAGAAGGAAGTAAGGAAAAAGAAGGAAGGAAGGGAAGAACAAAATATATTCCAAAATAATTAAAAATTATTGATAACTACTAGTATAATAATGGTTGGCATAATGTTATAAAGAGTGAATTCTATATAATTGTGTATAGTTTGTGATAGTTGTGTATAAAAGTAGAGGGTCATTTTTCACACCAAACTCAAAACTTTCTTCCTGAGTGACTGCTTCTCTGAATCAATGCTCAGCTGAAAAGTATTTTTTTTCCTTGCAACTAAAGGTTCCATATAGTAGCTGCCCCAATTAATTCAGTTCTAGTATTTAGTATGCCTTTATCTAGGTGTTCAGCTCCATTTAGTTAGACATTCTTTAAGTATCAACTCTGTTGAGTCAATTTGAATATTCTTCATGTAACCATCTTTGCTCAAATTAACCCTATACAATAAATATATAAAATGTTCTGTTGACAGCTAAGAAGCTCAAAATTTGCATTCCTGTAGGGTAATACAAGCACTGGAAAGTGTAACTCTTATAATCATGGATATTGGAGATAGATACATATATACACACACATATATGCACACACATACGTACAAATACATAATATTTTTGCAGCAACCTGAAAGGGAAACTGGAAGCACAATAAGAAAATTATGCACATAAAGTTTCACTACAAAGTAATGCACTGATTTTTAAATTAACTTTTTATTGATGTTTCTTACTTTTGGATCATATTCACTTACAAACAGATTACCACTACCTGAGCCTTCCCTTGTTATAAAAAAAAATGAAGGAAAGAAGGAAGAAAAGAAGTTAAATAGCATCTATCAAATTAGAAATTACATTTGACAATATATGTAATTATCTAGACCTTTATTCTTCTTCCCATCTTTCCCTCACCTTGATACTTAATACACCTTGATACTTTATAAGATAGTTATGCTTCCTTTTTTTATCTAGGGCAAAAATATATCATTATTCTTGCTTAGTGATTACTTTCATTTAATTGGGAGTATTTTTTCCACCTGTATTATTATTGTTACCACACTTTTTTTTCTGGTTCTATTTATTGCCCCCCACATTAATCCTTGCAATTCTTCTCGTCTTCATCTGAATTCCTCAAATTTATCACTTATTATCGATCAAATGACATTTAATTAACTTCAAATACCATGATGTGGTTAGCCATTACCCAGTTATATAGCCATTTTGTTTCCATGTTTTTACTCCCCAAAATTTGCTAATTTTAGATTGGAATGTCAAGGAGTGTTCTAATTTATGATTTCTTTCATCTAGGAACTTCTCATTTGAGAAATATATTGTGATTCAGACCAAAAGTTATACAACTTGGACTGATTCAGAGAATATTTTAGTGCTCTGAGTCAAGACATACTCAGGGACATCCATGTACGATATGCTTTTTAGCCAAACTTAAACTAAGTTCTTCCTTACTCTGAAGCTGGCTCTTTATAGTTACTATGTAATGATAATTTTCATTATATAAATATTTTACTACATTCTGTACCTTTATTTCTTTTTTAAGTATCTTTGGGGTATAACAGTAGAATCACTAAATATAGAGTTATGAAGTTTTGACATGACTTTTTTATCTATTATCTTAGAATGCATATATTTTCCTCCTGAAAATAGTCACCATAGAAGTCTAAACTTATTTTGACAAAGCAACAACTCAAAATGTGTTTTAAAATCATTTTTCAGAATTCCTTAGATATCAGTTTCATTGCTTTATCATTGTCCTTCATTTTGGATCTTAACAGGTATTTCTCAGAATTCTCATGTTATTCATCAGTTTTGGTTCTGAATGACTGAGGTTGTTTCCGAAATATACTAAATTCTCAAAGGAGAAAGATTCACCAATATTAATGTATCTAAAAGAATGAGTCACAAATTCTGAAAGCAATTTCAAAAGCAAAGTTTGCCAAAATGTTTTGAGTAATGGCAATATCTACAGAATGGGTATTCACCATTTCAGAGAGTAATTCAAAGAAGACAGAATTCAGTGAGATATATCCCTTCTGGTAGGTTAGCAAAGAAATCACCAAGATTACTTTGTAGTAACATTACTTGAAGTCACATACAAGAGGCATTTTCTCACCTCAAAAACTTCTAGGAAGCTCTTATAATCAAGGAGAATTTGTTGTAATGTTGTTTCCTACATTATAATTCCATTTTCCATGAATTGTCCCTGGAAAATGAATTAGATTCAATTGTACTCATCATTTTTAGGAGCAAGATCTATCCCACACAAGGTAGTTTTTCCTTTTAAAAAATATTGCAACCATCCTCAGGACTTAATTGGTGAAGTGAATTAAAGCTCTACAACTTATATGGCTTCCTGGGTAGTCTAAAAACAAAAATAAATGATTTATGAGGAGACAGAGTCTCAAACTTCAGACCTGACATAAATTTCTGACCTGAGAACCGGCCAACCCAGAGGCAAGGAAGGTGAATTTAGCAAGATGCCCTGTATTACAATAATAATGGACAATTTCATTTATCAGGTAATGAGAGTAGTTCAGAGTAGCTGTTCTTAAAGATAAAAAGTAAATATCCAAAACATGACATATTTAGAATTTACAGAAGCCATTTAGTTAAGCAAGGATTAAAAAAAAGTAAATGGATCATAAATCTAGGACTAGAAATTACCCTATTGTCCTCATAATAAAATCCTACTACCTTACAGCCGGGAAAATAACTGAGACCCATAGACTTGACCAAAGTCACAAAAGTAATATTATCAAACAGTAGAGTTTTAATCCCATTCTTCTGATTCCAAAACCATTGTTTTTCCCCCTATACTTCTTCTCCAAGGTCATACTAAGTGAATTCCATTATTTTTATTTCCTTTTATTTTTAAATGAATCAAGATTTAAATGAATCAAAAGATGTAGGATAAACCTTTGCTAGTCTCATACTGATAACTCAATCTTAATAGATAAGGAAAGAAATGGGATTGAGTCACTCCCCTAATGAGGGAGAAAAGAAAAGAAAGAAAATTTAGATTTCAGGAAGTCACTTCCATGACTCCTTTAAGGACCCAGTATTGCCAATTGATGTGCTCCATGAGAACCAATAATCAATTGCCAAAAGGAGAAACCCAAGCTTCATTCAAACAGTATGGCAGAAACAATTGTAATATACCTATCATTCTCACCAAATTATCAGGACACTATTTGGCATGCCAAGGCATATACAAGGACAAATTAAGAGAGGATGGCATTCCTAGCATCCAAAGATCTAGTCTGAAAAGAAAAGTGAGCCTTCTGCAGACAAAACCTTCTCCAATGAAAAGACGTAGCAGGATGGAACATCTGAAAATATTTGTCACAGTAAAGATATTTCTCATTTGTGAGGAAAACCCTTTTTCTTTATTGTCTCAGTATTTACTGATGAAAGTAAAGTTGAGAAGGGTAAAGAAGAATTATTTTCCTGAGACTTTCATAGAATTCTGGATGAGAGAGCAGGGAATGTATAGGGTATGATGTTGTGACCTAAGGAAGGGCTTTAGACTGTAGTAAGATACTGACATCATCACAAAAGAGTCATAGTCTCATCCTCACGCTATTCCTCCATCTCCTGTATGATGCTCATGTAAAATTGTGATTTCAGGAATTGAACATTATTTCCACATGGAAATTGTGACTCTGAGAACCTTCTTAAGCGAAGGAACATGTGCCACTTTTTGATTGCCCTATGCAAGCAATTATCTAAGAAAATACCTCAAGTAGGAAGGTATAAACAAGGGAAACAACACAGCTTAGGACCAGTGCTTTATCTCTTTTACTGCCAGCTTACCTTGCAGATCCCTTTTTTTTAATCCCCCATCTATGGCATACTTAGGCTAATATGCCATAAGCTTTGCAGAAATGCCATTTTATGATGAAGAACTAGCCTTTCCAATTATAATTTATTATACATTTAGTCACTGCCAACTATGAACATTTATTTAGGGAAATTAAACACTTGGCAATACCATATTCTACTTTGGAGAGCAATGGCTATTTGGTGTTTTACAAGATTCTATAATCAGAAAATGAAATGTGAAAGATGTGTTTTCAGAGTTCAACAGGCTGCATTTATTCTGTAGTCACATGAATATATACTATTCAATAGCTAACAGTTCACCAAATGTTCAAATAGTGCAAGGCTTATTAATATAAGTTATTAGAGTATATTAACCTTTTGACAAACAATGCTGCACAGTGACTGGAAAGATAACTTTAGAATCTAGAAGACCTGAGCCTATGTTCAGCCTGACACATACTAGGAATGTGACTCTTAGCAAATCACTCAATCTTCCAACATTTTGGACAAGTACTGAGGACTATAAATTACAATCAAATTACCAATTGATATCAATAGAGTTTTGTCTCAAGGATTCCTTATATTATATTGATTAAATCATAGATCTAGATTCTCCCACTCATTTCCTGTCCTCAACAAAATAATCAAATTTTAAGATTCTCAAATTACATACAATGGTTGAAAAATTATTGTCGAAGAATAACTTCAAAAAGTTCATAAAATGTCTAATTTCTAATCAGGACATACTTGATCCCATAATCTCCTAACTAAAAAAATTATTTATTCCAAAGTTCAGAGATCAAAGATAAGTCTTCAGCATAAGAAATAAGTAACTCATATTTGTGAAAAATGAAATGTTATCCAGATAATACAAGGAATAATAGATATACAAGTAAATCTGGATGTATTATTTTTGGTTTCCCATGCACATAGCATATGACCATTTGTTATGTGAATCATTTCTGTATACCATATTTATACATCATGTTTATGAATACTAATTGTGTGTGTGTGTGTGTGTGTATCTCTGTCTATATCTGTCTCTGAGTCTCTATTACGTCTCGGTCCACTCTGTCGCTGTCTCTCCTTCCCTCCCTCCCTCCTTCCCTCCTTTCCTCTTCTTCTCCTTCTCCTGGAGGTATTGGTGGGAATGTCAGTGAATGCTAAGTTGTAAATCAATTGGAAAACATGTCTCGTCATTCACTATGCAAAATTCTCTACAATCTCCTTTTTGTCTTGTTGGAACTAGGTAAACTGGCCCAGGATGTGATGACTAAGTTGAAAGTGAAGATTTACAACATAATAATAATGGCAAGGAATAGTATCAACATTGAGTATTCCAAATACCAGTAATCCAAATATTGTTATTTGACTTTTTGGATAGTCAAATACACTAGATTTCACCTGCAAAATTGCTATTAGCTGAAATTTATCTATATTTTTTTACAGTTTTCAAGAATTTTTCACAACTATTCAATGAGTTACCTACTACAGTCTCTGTTTCTGTCTTTCTGTCTCTGTCTCTGTCTGTCTCTATGTCTCTGTCTCTGTGTCTCTGCCTCTCCCTCCCCCACCCCCTTCCTCTCTCTCTCTCTCTTTCTCTCTCTCTCTCTCTCTCTCTCTCTGTCTCTTTCTTTCTCTCTGTCTCTCTCTGTCTTTCTCTGTCTCTCTGTCTCTCTCTCCCTCTCTCCCTCTGTCTCTTTCTTTTTTCCCCCCAAACTAATACAAGTGTTTGGAACCAGAACACCAGGAAACAGACCACAACCTAATTCTGAACCCACACTCAAATACCATAATCTCAGCACTACTGACAGAATAACGTACTCTAGGCCATAGCAAAATGATTCTCTCAAAATCTTGGGGAATAAGCTTTTGGCAATTCCTTATAGACACTGACTACTGAGTACATAATGCACTTCTTTCAAATTCAAATTGATACTCTGGTCTGACTCCCAGAACAAATTTCCATCAAAACCCCACAAGCTCAACATATTTCCATGTATGCCCAGATTTAAGCCACAATACCTAATATCAGCATCAAGTATATGGGTTGACACCTCTTAAACGGGTCCACAAAATAATGGGCACAGGCTCTAAGGCACAGCTATTCCTCTTTTCAACCCAGGAATCCCAAGATCCTTACACTTTCTATTCCAAATACTAATTCAATCTCCATTCTGGCAATAAGAAGTTATAGTTATTTTTTAGAGGGTTGTTTAGTAATCTGTATGACATATACAGTTTTATTCAGTGTAGTTTCTAGTCCTGATAGTAGTAATTAAAATAATTGCTACTTAATCCTGACTTTGTGGTGATCCACAAAAAAAAAAAAAAAAAAAAAAAAAAAGGCATGATTAGTGTCAATGAAGCTCCTAATAGATACATTGCAATTGGCCATACAGAAACATTTTCCTAGTGCTCTCTAAAGAAAGACAAAAAATTGGATAGTCAAATATACTAGATTTCACCTGCAAAACTGCTATTAGCTGAAATTTATCTATACAGTTTTTATAGTTTTCAAAGCATTTTCCCACAACTACTCAATTAGTCACTTACTAAAAATATTATTAAATCCATTTTCAGATGAAGAACCTGAGTAAAAATTAGTCATTCAGATAACATAGCTAGAACGTGATAGAGCCAGGCTTGAACCTAGATCTCTCAAATACTAATACTAAATTCTTATTGCTCTACTTACGGTATATTTCTAAATGAAGACTGATGTGAATAACAGATAAGGCCAGGTATCTGTTTACCCAATTATGTAACTGGGTAAATTAGTTGAACATGGCCTAAGAAATGTTCTTTGTTTTTTGTAGCACCTTGCACTTTGTTGGTGCTGATACTATTCCTTGCTGTTGTTATTATGCTGTAAATCTCCATTTTCAACTTAGTCATCACTCACTAGGCCAGTTTACCCAACTCCAACAAGACAAAGAGGAGTTCATAGGAAGTTTTGTATGCTGAATGAGGAGATATATTGTCAAATTGATTTATAACTTAGCATTCATTGGTATCCCCACTAGTACCTCCAGCAAGTTATTTACAGCAGTGTAGAATCTCCAACTGTTGGAAGTTTATAATAATATAGGGAATGAATATCTTCTAATTGCTATGATGATAGGATCTTGAAAAATCTTTTATTTCTGAGTCTGAAGTCTTCTTAGTCTTATTATTAATATAAATGGTGGGTGTTGGAGTAGGTGGTGGTACCATGAATAGACTCACTGTCAAAGCAGTTATCAATGAAGGTGCAAAGTTTTGAAGAAGTAATGATTAGCCCAAGTGGTCAGTAAGACAATATGAATAGTTTGAAATTATAATTAACTGGAGGCATAAACAAAAGTTATAAATGAGCAATTTTAAATATGTATGATTCTGGGACCAGATTGCAGCCGGTGATGAAGATGAGGAAGTAGGATCATAACACCATAGATTTTTAGAACTAGAAGAAATCCCGGAAGCAAAAATCCATAAAATAAGAGCAATAAAGGAGCCTAGAGGTCATCTCTCTGAACCCAGAGATAATCCAGATAATCAAATTAAGGTCCAGAGAAATTAAGTGATTCCTCAACTTAGCAAGAAGCAGAGGCAAGATTTAAACCCAGGTCCCTCTCCTCCCGGTATGATTCTTAATACATTAAGGTCTGAAACTCATTGATAGAAATTATAATGTTTTATTTGTAGCAACAAGGTTTCTATAAACGAGTAAGAAAATGTGAGTAAATCAACTTGTCATGTTAAACATAAACTGTTTTTCTATGTTGCATTAAAACAGATATTTAAAGGCTTCATAAGCAAAACTAAAAACAATGCAAACTACCTTTGAGAAGGAGTTTGACTAGAATAAGAAGCCAAATTGACTCAATGCTAATCAAACTATTAGAATGGAAAGGACAACAGGAATGAGTAGGCCTAACTTTTAAGTTATAAAAAAGAATAAGACAAAAACATGCTGGGGTAACCTTGGTCAGTCCTTCTTAAACCATAATAGAAAAAGGAGAAATACATTTATCTTGAGGGTCTAAGTTATTATGCTAGAAGTTTCAAGGGAAGATCCTGACTCAGAAATAAAAGATCCTATGATCATATCACCCCAGAAGAGATTCAATACACTAAGCTTTCCAACATCCATCTTTTAAGCCAATGGTGTCTCTGCCTTCAAGTAGTATATAATCTAATGGAGAAGACAAGACACAAACAAATATATAAAAAGTGAACTACATACAAGATTGTTGTTAGTTTGTTGAATGAGAGGTGATGCTATGACATGAAAGTAAATTGGGTTTAAGTGAGAGAGGGATGTACACAGTCACCAGCCTCTTTCTCCTCTAGAGCCACCTGGGTCCAGTGGTAACATATACATCATCATAAGTGAAGAGAAGGCACTAGAATTAAGAGGGGTTGGGAAAAGTTTCCTATAAACTATGGGATTTTAGGTGAGACTTAAAGGAAGTCAGCAAAGCCAGGAGTTGAGGAGATAGAATATTGAAGGTATGGGTGTAGCAATTTTTATATGTTTATATGCATGTGCATAATATACACTTGTACATATTAATATGTCTATATGTACTTAATTATATACATATATGAATACACACATATATGTGTATGTATACTAAGACACATTATTTATACATACATACACACACATGTATGTAATGGTTGTTGTTCAGTCATGGCCAACTTTTCATGATCCCATTTGGGGTTTTCTTTGCAAAGATACTGGAGTGATTCGCTATTTCCTTCTCTGTCTCATTTTAAGGATGAAAAAAACTGAGGCAAATAGGATTAATTTATTTGTCCAGGATCTATAGGGAGGAAGTATCAGATGGCAATTTCAATTCAAGAAAATGAGTCTTCCTGACTCCAGGCCTAGGATTCTATCCACCAAGCCATCTAACTACCCACATTAAAATTATCTATATCTTATTGTATTTATTTTGTGAAATATTTCCCAATTACACTTTAGTCTCAGGTTGTACTTGCAAGTTTTGTAGGATTGCAATGTGACTAGTAGCCAATGTTTGATACCCCTGTTAAACTGTTAGCTTTACACTCTTGGCCCTTACAAAGTAATCACATCCTTTTGAGACTGAGAATTATTATTCATCCCACAGCTACCTTATACTTAAAAAAACTCCTACTATTTATCATTCTTTTTTATACTATTAAATCAACAGCCATATAATAGCAACTTATCCCCAATTCTCTTCCTTCAAAGTTATTTCTTCCTTTTCAAAGTTATTCCACCTGCATCTTATTCAACCCTGCCTACACTTTCCCCTATGCCCTTTGGAATATCCAGGACATAGTGAATACATTCCTTAGTGCTGAATTCTATATTCTATATTAAATTTATATATATAATATATATATGTGTGTGTGTGTATGTATATGTATATGTGTGTATGAGTTTCCTCTTTTTCACTTTTCTTAAAGCCCTTTAACTTCATCTATCACTCTTTCCTAGTTTCTGACACTGAGATGGCTCTTCTTGCCAAAGACAATCTACTCTTCTGAGTACTTGTTCAATCTGCTACTATCTTCTCAAAAAGATTGTCTTTTCAATCATCCCTTCATTTCTCTAAAGTTGGACTTTTTATCTTATGGCCCCTCTCTGCTGCCTTCAGATATGCACAGTTCTGCCCTATTCTTCACATTCTTCATTAGAGTCTGCCACCATCTCAGGCCATCACCCTGTATTTCTCCTTCCTTTCTTAGCCAAATTCCTAGAAAAAGCTGCTAGTCTCCCCATTTCTTCTGTTCCTTAATCCTACTTTTTCCTCAATTCTTGACAGTTTGGTTTATGACATCGTTATTTAACTGAAACTTCTTTCTCCCATGTCACTAAATATCCCTTAATAGCTAATTATGATTAGTTGTTTTTCTCGATCTCCATCTGCTACTTGGGAAATATTTGACCAAAATCTTCACCTGGAGTCTTGATGTTAACAGTAAAGCTTTCTTACTAACTGTGTAGCCTTGGGCAAGTCACTTAGCAAGGAATTATATTATTCAGTGATAAAGGCAATTCTGTATATTTTTTACAGCAGTACAAGTGCTAATCTACATTGATTCCATATATTGCAATCTCCTATATCAATGAAATTACAGATTGTCCTTATCCTTTCCCTACTCTTTGCTACATGATTCTTCTACACCTTCTCTCTTACTAATGACATCAACATTCTTCATCTCCTTTTTTGGCTCATTATTCATATCATCTCCCTTAAATGCATGTTTCTCAAATGCTTTGTCATGGGGGGGGGGGGAGGTTCTCTTTTCTCTAGTACTCTCTTGTAGTGACCTCATCAGCTCCCAGAGCCTGAATTATAATATTTATAAGTTAAGTTAGACATCAGAATTATTGAATCTTAATCTTCCCCTGACTAAATTTAAGCACTGCATCACCAACGACCTTCAAGTCATATGAAACTGGGTGTCATAGAGTTATCTCTAGTTCTTCATGTCCTAAAGAGAACTCATTATTTCCCCTCTCAAATCCAATGCTCAAACTTTCGAACTCACCTACTCAATAAACTCTAGTGGTTTACTCTTGTCTTTAGGATAAAATTTGAACTCCTCTGTTTGGCTTGCAAAGTTCTCCACAATTTGACCCCAACCCACTATTCCAACTCAATGCACATAATTCTTCCTCCCATATCTGGTGATACAAACTAACTGACCTTCTTTCTTTTCCTCCCAAGTAACACTCCATCTCTCATCTCTGTGTCTTTTCATGGGTTCTTTCAATGCCTCTGGAATGTATTCTTTATTTACCTTTGTCCCACAAATTTCCTGTTTTCCATTGCTCAGGTACCATCTTCTACACAACACTTTCCCTAATCCTCCAAGTCCTTTCCTTCCCTTCCTATTTTGAATTTGTATTGATTTGCAGTTATTCTTTTTATCTTTCCTTTGCAAATATCTTGATGTGTTTATTGTCTCCCCTCTTAGAATGGAATTTTCCTGAGAGTAGGGAGGTTTCAATCTATTTTTATCTTCACTACTTTGAACAGTATCTATCATATAGTACGCATTTGATAAATGCTTGTTTGTTTAATTGATTAATCTATCCTTTGTCTCTTAGTATCCTCTGGCAAGGGATACCATTTAATGCAAATTAAGACAACTCTGAGATACCGCTATACACCTATCAGATTGGCTAGAATGACAGGGAAAGATAATGCGGAAAATTGGAGGGGATGTGGGAAAACAGGGACACTGATACATTGTTGGTGGAATTGTGAATACATCCAGCCATTCTGGAGAGCAGTTTGGAACTATGCTCAAAAAGTTATCAAACTGTGCATACCCTTTGATTCAGCAGTGTTTCTACTGGGCTTATAACCCAAAGAGATTTTAAAGAAGGGAAAGGGACCTGTATGTACAAGAATGTTTGTGGCAGCCCTCTTTGTAGTGGCCAGAAACTGGAAACTGAATGTATGCCCATCAATTGGAGAATGGCTGAATAAATTGTGGTATATGAATATTGTGGAATATTATTGTTCTGTAAGAAATGACCAACAGGCAGAAACTAGGCATTGACCCACACTTAACACCGTACACCAAGATAAGATCAAAATGGGTTCATGATCTAGGCATAAAGAATGAGATGATAAATAAATTGGAAGAGCATAGGATAGTTTACCTGTCAGACCTGTGGAAGAGGGAGGAATTTATGACCAAAGAAGAACTAGAGATCACTATTGACCACAACATAGAAAATTTTGATTATATCAAACTGAAAAGTTTTTGTACAAACAAAACAAATGCAAACAAGATTAGAAGGGAAACAATAAACTGGGAAAACATTTTTACAATCAAAGGTTCTGATAATGGCCTCATTTCCAAAATATATAGAGAACTGACCCTAATCTATAAGAAATCAAACAATCCTCCAATTGATAAATGGTCAAAGGATATGAACAGACAATTCTCAGACGAAGAAATTGAAACTATTTATAGACATATGAAAATATGCTCCAAATCATTATTAATCAGAGAAATGCAAATTAAGACAACTCTGAGATACCACTACACACCTGTCAGATTGGCTAGAATGACAGGGAAAGATAATGGGGAATGTTGGAGGGGATGTGGGAAAACAGGGACACTGATACATTGTTGGTGGAACTGTGAACACATCCAGCCATTCTGGAGAGCAATTTGGAACTATGCTCAAAAAGTTATCAAGCTGTGCATACCCTTTGATCCAGCAGTGTTTCTACTGGGCTTATACCCCAAAGAGATACTAAAGAAAGGAAAGGGACCTGTATATGCCAAAATGTTTGTGGCAGCCCTGTTTGTAGTGGCTAGAAGCTGGAAAATGAAAGGATGTCCATCAATTGGAGAATGGTTGAGTAAATTGTGGTATATGAACGTTATGGAATATTATTGTTCTGTAAGGAACGACCAGCAGGATGAATACAGAGAGGACTGGCGATGCTTACATGAACTGATGCTGAGTGAAATGAGCAGAACCAGGAGATCATTATATACCTCAACAATGATACTGTTTGAGGATGTATTCTGATGGAAGTGGACCTCTTTGATAAAGAGAGCCTTAATTGATCAAAGATGGACAGAAGCAGCTACACCCAGAGAAAGAACACTTGAAATGAATATAAACTGCTTGCATTTATTTTTTCCTCCCGGCTTATTTATACCTTCTGAATTCAATTCTCCCTGTGCAACAAGAAAACTGTTCAGTTCTGCACACATATATTGTATCTAGGATATACTGCAACCCATTCAACATGTAAAGGACTCTTGCCATCTGGGGGGAAGGGGTGGAGGGAGGGAGGGGAAAAATCGGAACAGAAATGAATGCAAGGGATAATGCTGTAAAAAATTACCCTGGCATGTGTTCTATCAATAAAAAATTATTAAAAAAAAAGAAGAAGAAATGACCAACAGGATGAATACAGAAAGGCCTGGAGAGACTTACATGAATTGATGCTGAATGAAACGAGCAGGGCCAGGAGATCATTATATACTTCAACAACAGTATTATATGATGATCAGTTCAGATGGACATGGCCATCTTCAGCAATGAGATGAACCGAATCAGTTCCAATAGAGTAGTAATGAATTGACCCAGCTACACCCAGTGAAAAAACTGTGGGAGATGACTTAAGAACCATTACATTGTCTGCCTGCATTTTTGATTTCCTTCACAGGCTAATTGTACAATATTTCAAAGTTTGATGCATTTTGTACAGCAAAATAACTGTTTGGACATGTACACTTATATTGTATTCAATATACTTTAACATATTTAACAGGTATTGGTCAACCTGCCATATGGGGAAGGAGAAGGGGGGAAGGAGGGGAAAAATTGGAACAAAAGGTTTGGCAATTGTCAATGCTGTAAAATTACCCATATATATAACTTGTAAATAAAAGGCTATATAATAAAAAAAGGATACCATTTAAAGTATTATTGAAGAGTTTAAAAGATAACACAAATGACCTAGTGACTTGGAACATAGTCTGCCTCCTTTATTATTGCTATCAAATTTAGAGGATTAGGTAGGGGTGTTTGGTTGATATACCCAGAGGCTTTGTGAACTTAATATTAATTCTGAGAGAGAAAAAGTGCAATAATTCAGAAAAACAAACATAACTTTTCTTAATTGGAATGAAATCTCTAGTATTATTGCTTCCTGGGTGTTTACCATAATATTTTTTGAGCTGTATTACACTTTTAAGTAATTTAGTGATCTAACATTGAGAACATTTCCTATAGAACAATTTAGGACCTCAACTTTTCTGACTAGCCTAAAAGCTGAGCACAAATAAGGTACTATGAAAAAAAATTGAGTTAATAAGTCATTATGAAATTTTACACTTAATACCAAATCAATTTCATGCCAAAATCAAATGAAGTTCAATATCCCTCAAAAGGAAAATAACACAGATTCAACTATCTAGAAAAATGGTTTATTTTTTTAAAGCTTTTCAAACATTATTGCAATTTTTAGTTAGCATTGATAGATGGCATATAAAATTTGATTGCATTCAACAAATATTTATGAAGAGCCCTATACAAGGCTGAGAATGCAAAGACAAAACAAAAATAGTTTTTATCCTCAAGGAACTCACATTCTACTGGGCATAACATTTATGTAAATAAGAAAATACAATATAATTAGAGCATCTAGAAAGCACCAGAATCAACAGGGAGCAAGAAAGATTCTACTAGAAGGTGATACATCAAATTAATGTTGAAAGAACAAATAGAATAAATGTAAGAAAAGAGAAGTTACAAGTATATCATCACAAGCTTGCATTGTAGAAGGAAATGAAATACCAATTTTGTGAAAGAGTAAATGACCACTTTATATTCAGAAGAAGCAAAGGGTATATGATAGCAACAAATATTAAAGAAATCTAGACATAGACTATAAAATGAAGTACAAAAACTTTTTTGTGAGGAATAAAAATGTTAACCAGCATATCATTTAGGCATGTCTAGGTGGTTTGATTCCTTTTTATCTTGCTCCAAATGCAATTATTTAATTTGGTGTTCAATAAAAGATTTGTAATTAAAAATGATAAATTCAATATTTACCCTACTACTTTAGTTATCATGTTTTCATAGAGGAAAAAAATAGGCAAGAAAGAAAATCTGCATGTTTATGCCTGAGAGGATAGTGATCTAATTCACAAATGATAAACACATAGAGTATAAATATTAGAAACTTAATATCAATTAGAAATAAAATATTATGAACCTAAAATATCCTGATTGGTGTCAATACCACCTAGTGGCAACTATTTTAATCACAGACCTATTGGATTAATAATGAGAATCTTCTGTAAGAAGTCATTGTATACCCATTTTTAAGAAGAGATTGGATTAACACTTTTTTAGTGATATTATATTGAGAAGTCATGATTTGTATTATGGTACAATTAGATGAACTCAAAGATCCTATCTAATTGGAAATTCTATTCTACTGTTCTATATACCTTGATTGTCATTACAATCTCTACCTATCATAGTTCTCAGAGAAAATATAAATAATAAAAGCTGATATCTATGTATGGGCAATAAAGTTTGCATTATCTCATTTTGCCTTGGAATCTTCCTTTGAAGTATATAAAATCATCATTGATTTTCACTTACATTTATGTAGTGTTTATAGTTACTAAGCATTTTGTCAAATGCTATTTCACTGGATTTTTTCAACAGTTTAGAAAGGTGACTAGTACAAGCATTATTAATCCTATTTTACATTTGAGGAAAGTGAGGCAGAAAGAAATTAAATAATTTGCTCATTGTTGCAGAGGTAGAATTGAAACACAGTTCTTCTGATTTCAAGTTCATTCACAACACCATGTCAAATTCTAATCTCGTTTTAGGACTATATCTTACACATTCAACCAATATTGAAGATGGTAAATGCTATTGCATAGAAGGGAAATTGTTGGAATCCTCACTAACTGCTAACTAATTAGAGTTGATCTAATCTTACAAGAAGATGTTTTGGGCAGAACCTGAAACAAGGTACTAAGTCGAACTAATTAATACAAGGCTTGTGTTCACACCTTTACTCATTGGAGTTTAATGAGTTCACACCTCCCTTGAAGCTCTTTGGGCCAGAGAGCACTATGGGAGAAAACCCACAATCCCTCTCTTGAAGGAGCATAAATAGAGCTTCAATGGGCCAGTCGAGGAAGTTCTTGAGAGTGAAGAAGCTACAAGTCGAGATTTCACCGGAATGACATGAAGAGTGGTGCTGGCTCTGGAGGCTGAAGAAAGCAGAGTCAGAAGCAAAGGACAAAGCAGCAAGAGCTCTTGGAACCAAGCAGAGAGATAGGCCTCTAAGCTAACCGGGCTATATTGGAGATAATAAAAGATCTGAACTTTTATCACCTGGCTGCTTTTTGAGAAGAAAAAGCTCACCACATTTTGGCGCCTGAACAGGGACCGACAAAATCCTGATTCCAGGGAAGGCACCCAGAGAGAACTTCTATAATATTTTAAAGAAGAACAAGAACTCAACATTTGAACTCCAACAGGAAATGATTCTTTATAATACACCACTGGTAAACTCTATTATATCCTGACTAATGCAGAACTGATAGGCAAGTGAATATGCCATCCTGTGGATGATGAAAGACAAAGAAGGTAACCACTGAGTTGAAAGTTTAACAAGCAAAAACTGAAAAGTGAGTTTAGTTGGTACCAGAAGGTAGGAGCATCAAAAGCCAAAAAGACTGAAACAAGTACAACAAAAGTTTCAAGGAATGCTGATTTAAAAATCTATCTAGCTCTAGATATGGTCATAAATAAATACATACTTCAGTGCCCTATTCATACCTCAAGTTCATGGAATGATAAAGAAATGGACTCTTGTTATTGTACATAAAATATTTCTTATCTCTTTATACTTAAAATCCCAGTAAACATTGTTTTACTTTAAAGCAAATACTACAATGCTGAGAGTAAATGAATCATTTGACTTAGGTGACAAAAAGCCACAGATTACTTCAGATGTGAATTAGGAATCATCAGTGATAAACTGCTGATCATATTCATTCATTCATTCAATGTCCATATTTTAAGCACCTATTATGTGCTTGGAATTGTGCTAAGCAATAAGGATACAAAATACAAAGTAAAAAATACAAATAGACCCTTATCTCAAGGAACTTATATTCTATTGGAGGAAACCAATAAGAATGCATATAAGGAAATATAAATATAGATAGATAGATAGATAGATAGATGTAAATCTATCTATCTATCTATATGGAATCTCATAGAAGGTGATCTTTAAGTTGAACTTTGAAGGAATCCAAGAATCTGAAGAGGCAATGGCTTCAGGAAGGAATGTATTATAGGCATGGAGTGTAAAAGCATGGAGATGAGAGATAAGGGCATACCCAGGGAACAGTCATGTTACCAATAACAGTCCTTTTTATTACTTGTGGTCATCAAAGTATGTTTAATATACATAATTAATTAATACAACATGATTAGTGATGCATAGGAAAATTATAAACCATGTGAAAATTCACAAAACGGAAATGATTCCTATCAAATTATGGTAGCATCAACTTTTAAACTGCATTCAGGAATGATTTTGTCTCTACCTTTTAAGAGAATTTTTTTTTTACACTAAACTTTCTGTAAGATGAGATGAAGGGAAGGTTAGGAAGAAGGTGAAAGCACAGTTAGAGATTGGCTTAGAAAACCTACATCTGTTCTTCCTAGCAAAACTAGGGACCAAATCAGAAATGTAAAAATCAATCTTTTCACTTTATCCTGCTATACCTGGTCATGAATGAAAACTGACAACTCTTGGGCTAAACATAATATTCCTAAAATCAATGGTTTTTATATTTGTATACATTGGTGGGCCTCAGGTACTGACATACCTCTCTGTTGATTTTCCCCAATGCCAAAAGATGCAATAGATAACAGGATTTGTGCTATTGAGAAAAGTCAAGATGTCAAACATATCACTGTGGCCTGCAATGCTCCAGACTATGGCCTAAATGAGATTAAAATGCAATTGTGAAATGTTTAACAAAATAAATGATTGTATAATATGGTATAGATAATGTTAATATGTGGTTTTCTAAGTCAATATGTAGCCCACAGGCATCCTTCTATGGTTTAGTGGCTCCTATTCCTACCTATTTGACTACATTAAAGTAGCATTATAACCCCTAAATTAGGTATTTCTGTCATTTCACAAAGGTGCAGGCTTTTGTCTGATTATGATATGAACTCATCGTCATTTTCAAAAGCCAACATTGATCAATTCTACTTAAAAATACAAAACTTTCTTTCATGAGATGCCTTTCATCTAGGAATAAACTGAGAGGTGACAAGATAAAGAGTGTAAAAATCTATATGGGAACAACTGAACAAACATGGATAGACATGAGCAAGAAAATTATCCCCTGCATCCCCTAAAATATTCACACATACTCATGTGTGTATACACACACACATACACACACATACCTTTTCATGTTCTAGTAAAGGAAGTTCTAGATAGATTTGTTGTTGTTGCTGGTGCTGTTGTCATTTTTAAGAATACTTCATATCTGATTTATAACAAGGGAGATCAAAGGTGATTAATCCAGGAAAGAAGTGCCACCCAAAAGTAGAAGTTGAAATGAAATACTAAGAGAAAATAAGTCTTAATAAGGGAAAAGAGGGCAAAGATAATAGTATGAAAAGTCCTTGTTGGCAAGGTTACATTGAAGAAGTTACGTTGAGTATAAGTACCATTAGGCAGCTCTTTGAAGCCCACCATCTCTGATGAGAGCTACTCAAATCCAGTTTAGGAAATACTCATCTAACTAATAAAATTGACTTGGCTTTCTCAGTTTGAGAAATGGAGAGAGTAAAAGGAATTTTCTTTATTGGAACAGTTAATCATAATGATAATCTAGGCCCACTGCAATACATAAGAAAAATATCATAGGGAATAGCAGTCCCAGGTTCAAGTTGAGCTGCTGGTCTCTATCTTCTAAAGCTTATGAGCTCATGGGTTTCCATCATTGTAGTTATTTTCAGTGGCAAGCCAGAGAATAGGGTCTAATAATAAAAGTAGAAATAAAATATTTTCCCCTAATTCTAGAATATTCTTTATCACAACTACATACATCAATGGGAAGAATGGATACATGTAGGGAATACATGCAAGAAATATGTATAGCTAAGATATATGGGAGGCCAGGATACCTATGTGAACGGGTAACTTGTGCCTCTAATACTGCAAGACCATCAATATCATCTACCAAAGTCATTACACTGATCACATCAAACCTGATATTGATATCTAAGTTTCCACCTGGTGCTGCTTCCCCAGATGTTACTGTGCTATATACTATATACTTATATACTGCAAGTATAATCTCTATCAGATGTTGCTCAGCTAAATGCTATTTTACTGCCTTACAATTTCTGACTTAGCAGAAAAGTTTGGCCATTTCATTCACAAAAGGAAGAATGAATGTAACAATATTCTTTTAACTAAAAACCTATGAATTTGTTTTGTTTTCTACTGCAGCTCATCCAAAAATGCAAAATTCATTGTCTGCAAATGGAAAACAGATAAATTTAAAATTTTAAAATCCTACCCTCAATTTCCCTCATTTGCTTTCCTGAAAGTTTTGGGAACAAAGATTGTATCTCCTCAGAAAAAAAGATTCTCAGTCCCAGGCACTGAGCTCTTTTAAAGAGATAGCCAGGTTCTTCCAACTAGTAAATGTCCTCAAGCTTAATCTTTTTTTCCTTAAACTTCTTACTGGCTAGAACTGTGATCTACAAGGACAACCACATTGTAGTTTATGGGGAGCCTTTATATATTTTATAACCAAAGCTATAAACTAGATAATGGTAATTTGCCCAGTAACTACTGAAAAGCTTTGGACATTAACCCTATGCTACTTTCAATTCTCCCATGTAGATGAGCAGACAGAGAAAAAGGCAGAAGAACAAGCTGAAATCTAGCAATAAGGTCATCATTTTTTCTGCTCACTTAGCTGAATTCCTGGCAATTTTAAATGCAATACAGCCAGCCAAATAAACTTAAAAGGGGTTTCAAGGCATGCTCTCACATCAATAAAGTACTTTAAAATATTTTTTCACTGGTATAAGGAATCCCTGATGAGGAAGATCCCACATCCAATACAGGTCAGCAACTATTCTTCAATTTATGGACTTAGAGATTTAAGAAGCACTGAGAGGTTAAAGTGATTTGCCCAGGACTAGAGGTGGTGCTTCCTGACAGGAAGACTGACTTCCTTAAAGTCTTCCTGAATCTGTAGCCAGCACTTTATCTTCCTGTTGTCTTTTTAAAGATTATTTATTTAACCTCTCTGTGCATTAATACACAAACATATACGTATGCATGTGTATATATTATATATGTATATATTAGATATACATATGTGTATGTAAAATGCATTTAGATATTTCTAAAACTAGATAAGACTGACATTTTCTCCTTATTGTGTTAGAAATCTAACAGAAATTTCATTTGAAAACCTGCATCTCCTACAATATGAGTAAATGTATTCAGTACTCAGTTAAATCCTCTGAGTATCTATAGCAGTTTCTTTGCTTTTTCCTGAGTATTTATTGTAAAGGAATCTCAAAACTGGAAACCTTGAAAAATGCCTCTGCTGAGTAGAGTTCATTCAAGATATATTGGATAACAAACTTTAAAGTTAATTGACAGACTGGAGAATGAACACAGAATTCATACTAAGGTGCTGCAAGTTTGCCACAGAGAAGGAAATAAGAAACCTTTCTTAAGGTTCTCTCTCTCAGAATCTGACATGACCATACCAAGCCACCTTTTTGTACCAAGTACTTCAACACTGGAGTCTGAGCAAACTACTTCAAAAAAATGAAAACTATCAGCTAAACTTTCAGAGGATCTATAAAACTAACCCTTCATGAACTCAGAATCATCATATTTAGTTAGTACTAGTTTTGAAAATACCAAAATACTTTAGAGTCAAGCTGTTGTTGGGAAATTTTCAACCTAGTTAAAGAAAGAAGCTGTAGAAATCATATGGAGACTCATTTTACCTCTATAACCAGTGAAGTTGTTCAAATGACTTTATTTTAGCACATGATATGCTTGTCTGGGGCCATGTCTTCAGAACAGAGCAGGAATATGTGCATGTTGAGGAATAAAATGAAAATACATAAATAAATGAATGAATGAATAAAAAAGTATAGAGTTGGAAAAGGGGTTCCTTTACTCTTTTTTCTCTGAAAAAAAACAAGTTGGTTTTTAAAGCGCTCTCACACACACACACACACACACACACACACACACACACACACAAGATATACCAATGCTTTGTTCTCAGTTACAATACTATTGGGCTTTGGAATGACCTGTGTTATACAGTGACACTGTGTGGCTTGAATTTTTACATACAGCTGCATAAAGCAATTTTCATGTAAATTTCTAGGTAAATCAGTCAGCATTTGGCCTATTACATGCACACATACCCAGAAATCATCAAGTTTAATAGAAGATTAGAACTTGCCCTTGATCATCCTTCTTATTTTTTCTCACTCCTATTTCATTCCAATAGACTGCAATTCTTTATGAATCTGTGTGTGTGTGTGTGTGTGTGTGTGTGTGTGTGTGTGTGTGTGTGTCTGGATCTGTCTCTCTCTTTCTCTCTTTTTTTTTCCTCTCTGACTTTGTCTCTTGTCTGTGTCTGTGTCTCTCCCCTCTCTTCTCGGTCTCCCCCCATTCAAACTAGAAATTTGAGAAGAAAAAACAAAGATATGTTAACATCACATGTTTAAATTCCCTTCTCTACTTGTATCTGCTCTAATATAAGGGTCTGCAAATTTAAGACATCTCAAAGGATCAGAAACTGCAAAACTTGATAGTATATCAACTCTCAAGTGAGCAAAAAGTGCCAGTTCACTCTCCTCCCTTGACGGGATGGACTTGGCCATTGACTGTTCTCCTTCCAATTCTCTGATATCTGGGATGTAAATAAACAGCCACCCTGGTGGCCCCACTTCTCCCATTTGCTCAATGGGGGAGCTCAATTAGCTCGCAGCAGGTGGGGAGACTTTGAAGGTCAGAGGAGCAGATCCATCCTTCAGAGGCACCTTTCTCTGGGACACTCTCAGGATTGTCTATGGGATTTCACAGCCAGCCCTCCCTGACCAGCCAACAAGAGGAGTTATGAAGCAGACACTGGCCATCTGGCATCAGCCTATCTGCACTCGACATCTAAATGTGTTCCTATCCAAAGGGATGCACATTTCTCCAACATGTTCTTTTAAAGCGATAGCTGCATAAAGCACAAAGGAAGAAATATAACCAAAACCTGGCCTAGGATGTTTGTTTATGCAATCTTTAAATAATTCATTTTTATCCCTATTGAGCCCATCACAGCATGTCAAAAATAAATGTGTCTTCTTGGCCTATTGTTTGGAGCTCAGGATTGTCAAGCGGGAGGGAAATATTACAGAGACCGAGGGAGATACACGGAGGAGTGTGACCTTTAACTGCACTACCTATAACCAATCTCATCAAATTAAAGCACTGTATATTTTCCTTAATAATCTCTGATTAGGCTGGGGGTATGAGTGGACACGAACATCCGCCATTGCTATGCAGCGGGATGCCTGCTTAGCACCAGCAAAGCGTTTGGGAATAAGTGAGCAAAATGCTTTAATTTGATAGGGTTAGAATCCTGCAGGCTCTGAGGTGAAAGGTCTCCAACAGCTCCGCTCACACTGAATATGCAGAAATAAAAAAGTAAATTGCTTACATCTGCTGCAGGCAGCAGGGAAAATGATCTGATTGGACAGTCTGAGGACTCTCCATCTCTTTTGGGTTAGAGAGAGGGTTTTGGAGCATCAAAAGCTCGTAATTGGAGTAATTCTGAATTAATGGACACATATACATTCTCTCTCTCTCACTTTCTCTCTCACACTCACACACACATACATACACACACACAAAAATAAATAAACAAATTATAACATTATGTTTTGAGGCAGCTGGTTACAGGATGCTGAATGTTGAGGAATGCTCATGAATTACAAAGAATTGGTTAAAAATATTCCCTTCTTATGAAATGAACCTATTGGTTTGATTTTTACAACATGTAATAAACATACAAGTATCATAATCATATATGGTCTTTCTATCTATCACCCATTTGGGGAATCTCTCTGAATTATATAGCTATTTATCTACTTTATAAATTTACCTGAAAAGAATATATATGTATTCCAACTCTCACTCATGCATAAAAAGATGATCTGGAGAAAGCTTCACTGGGATAGCTAGGAGCTGACATAGAATTTGTGGATTTCACCTTGCTGTGTGATGTGGGATTTAATCTACGTATTTGATCAATAAGAATCAAAGGCAGGCCTCAAGGTCTTTTGGGCACAAGCTGGTTCAGTCTCACACATGATGTCAGAAGGCAGGCAGTCTGCAGTGTCACCTTGATGAGCCTACATTAATCGGTAACCTGCTTCACCGATCGCATCAGGCTTCATTTGGTTTGGTACTTTGTCTTTTTTTCTTTCTTTCTTTCTTTCTCTTCGGTGGGGAGACATCATCATTTGGGGGGGGGGCTTACCCTACTTCACAGAATTAACTGACATAGCTTCTGACCCTATCATCAGTAAATTATACACCATACAGAGAGAGAGAGAGAGAGAGAGAGAGAGAGAAGTTGCATCTTACTGATGCAAGATCCCAGAGGGAAAGAATTATTTAAAACTAAACTGACCAAGGAAATGTACCCTACAAGGCAAACTTTCAAGAACTATTTCTCAGTCTAACATTATCTAGAGAGGCAGGCCTGCCCAAACTCTGACTGAAGGCTAGTCATCATCCCTATCTCCTTCTGGAAATGCTTATTCTATAGGGGAAGCTTAGGGCTCTTAAGGCATTGTGGCAAGAGGCGAGACCATTCATATTTCATGCCGATCTAGAAATGTGAACAATTCTCATTGCTGCTGAAGTCCCTTAAACATTTTCTGAATATCACCAGCCTATTTTTTTGAGAGCCTAACTCTCTAAGCACTATGCTCTGAATATCATAAAATCTGACCATATATGTAATTTTCTAGATAAGGTTAAAAGAAAGCCTTTTACATGAGCAAATCATTGAGTTTTAGGACCAACTTGAATAACCAGAGGCTGAATTTTCACACACATCCCCTGTAACGTTTATGATTCTTAGAGATAATGAAGTGTTTGGTAGTAGCGTTTTCTATTTTGTTTTGTTGGGGTAACAGAGATAGGATACATACAGGGTATTTGGGATTTTTTCTTCAAATATCTAAACTTAAAGAAGTCGTATACCAGTTGGCATTCATAAGGTATTTAATTGGTTTCACTTAGAAGAATTCTTTATAGAGAAAGCTGTTTTCTATTTAAGGTACTGCAGCTCTTGAATAGCTCAGCTCTGGTCTCTATCATACTGAAATCTCCTTTGTCTGCCTGGATATGCCTGCCACAGTCTATTGGAAGGTATTTGTCAACAATTATATGTCTATTAAGGACTAGTCAATCAGTGCATGTGCAAATAGCCAGGCCTCTAGGGTCTAGCTATTGATAGGAACTTGTCAATACCCAATCCAGGCCTTTTTCTACAAAACACAAAGTCATACTCACCCAAATCATTGCCTGTCGAAATCTCCAAGGCCTGCTTTAGTTCCTGTATATTGGTCTTTCTCTAGTTCTTTGGTTAGCATTTGGTTTGAAGGAACAAAAGACATTTTAAAAAAAGAAACCTGACTAAAAGGCCCTTATTAAAATGCTGTTTAAACAGGGGATGGAGAAATGGGTAGTATTTAATGTAATTAAGAATATTACCAAATGATTGTTCATGTAGGTGGTTGCAATTAATCCTGAAAATTGTGAAACTAGAAGAAAATTAATAATGGAAACTTTAAATTAGTGTGACTATAATTAATATCTATAAATATCTATTCTTCCACCAACACAAAGTTTAGACTTATTTACACAATTTGTGATAGAAGGTTGTGATATTATCTAATATATTTTCATGCATATTCAATTTCTAAATCCCACAGTTGATTTTGTAATTATGATCATAAGTGACTTGTCTTTTTTTGAGAGAGAGAGACAAACAGGCAGAGACAGAGACACAGAGAGAATTTATAATGTCTATTTTAAGAGAAAGCTCCAGGCAAAAGCCACAACTTGAAAACAATTTGTACATAAGGCCAGACCCACTGCACTTGCAGCCTGTCTGTATCAGAAAACACAGTGGTGAAGTACAACAAAAGAAGACATCAAACGTTTTCCACCACAACTATTTAAAGCAGATGTAATATTGAGAGCTAAGGTATTGTGTGATATGCACTTCTGAAGTATATAGGAGTCAGAATTTTTTTTTAAATTACAAAAACAATTTCACATTTTAATGTGAATATTTTCCTGATTTACTCCTCATTCCTCTCACTCAGTCAGTAGAAATAAACCTAATCTAGGCAATCATGGTCCAATATCATAGTGACATGTAAATAAATTGGGAGATAATAGGTGATTAGTCATTTTCCTGATTATCTTTTATTCAATTTTAGTCTTTTTGATTGGGTATGCCAAAATCGCCTATATCCTGAAAAACAGACCAAAATTCACTTGAAGGCTGTCTCTGATGGCATAAATAAGATCTATGTATCTGCATAGGAGACATTGTAGATGGTATAAAAAAAGTATTGTCCATCGAATAGAATTTTATTGGAAGAAGGATGCAATTAATTTTACTTTCCTTTGTTTAAGTAGAAAGGGGAAGCAAAACAGGAGACACACAGAAAAATAAAATAAAACCTAATAGATCACAAAGCTATCATCAAAAAATATACAAACAAGCCCTAAATACTTAATATCATTTTATATCTTACAGAAAAAAAGGAGTTGGGGAAAAGGCTGTTTGAATGACAATTGTCTTACCCAGTACCTTTGCTGTTGAAAAAAAAAAAAACAAAAACACCAATAGACATTCAAATCCAATTTTTCACATCAATTTAAAGTAGGCCCATGTAGGCATTTTTAGATTTTTCACATAGCGAAAGTGTAACGAGACTTCATGTCTAAACTTAGCACACAATCTCTAACAGTACAAATGGACCAAGTGGTCTGTGTCAATGACCCATGGCATAAAGCATCCCTGAGTAATCATTTATACAGCAGATAGAGTCAACGTTTCAAGGGGTTTTTGATATGCTCTTTGCAAAGTTTCATTATCTGTATTTACAAAACAAACCATGTAAGCTTCTTCATAAATACCCTTATTACTAACATGCATCATGACAAGTCCCTAAATATATGATTGATAGAAGCCTGTCAGATTCAGCCTCATGTTCAACCATACACAATGAATTTCTTTTGAAAAATCATTTTGCACTTGCTTCATGAGTAAAAAGCAACAACCATAATAAAGTGTTATTCAAAAAGAAAAAGAAAAAACTCCCCAGTGTTAAAATGCTTGGTTTTTAAATTAGATAAATCAGAAAGTTGAGAATTGAAGTGGGAAAATACAGTTTCATGTTCACCCCTTCCTTTATTCAGATAATGTAAGGTTTGTCCATAACAGAGTAAATAAGTCTGCCCAAGCTTCAGTTCTTAAATGCCATAGGATTAACAAAAACAAACAAACAAAAAACAGAATGCTCTTACCAACAAATGAATTATTGTTCTTCTGTAGTTCATGGAATCTGTATTTTAACTGAGTTGTTTGGTAGAAAATGTCTGCATATAATAACCTCCTGATGATATTTTTTTCTTTATGAGTCTTTGCTCCATGAAAAATTCTTGTACAAATTAGCCATATTAAAAGAAGACATATCAAATGTTATAGATACATAAAGTCCCCCCACGTTAAAATGCTCATATGACTAATATATAGTACCAGGTGAGCTTAGAATCATTTTTCTCTATTACTATTCTATTGTACTAAATATCTAATTTAAAAAAGAGATCGAGAGAGAAAGAAACCCCACTATAGGCCAACAAAAGGACATGCTGTAACATTTCAAACTCCCACTGAGTAACATCCAGTGGAATATAGTTGAAAAATTTGGTGATGAATAATACATTAACAAAGATAAATCCTGCTCTCCATACTATGTATAGATATTAATTGAAATTTACACAGTTTCAAAATATCAATTTTACTTTATTTGGTATATATGTATGTATAAAAATACATACATATACACACAAACCCTATTTTATATATACTATTATGCACTTATGCTCACATTCTCTATTATATATCTATATTATGGAATACAGAAAGTAGAGAAAAGCATTTCTATGTGTCATTGGCAAAAATACGGGAGAAGAGTCCATTTCTACTAAACATTTTCTTCCTCTGACTTTGAAGGGGAAAAAAAGAATTCTCCCTTCCCTACACCACCCCCATAGATGAGTCACTAATTATGATGATTGGTGGTGACCAAAGACAATCACCCTGACACTTCAGTTTATTACTTTCTGTGGACACAGTACCTTTTCCAAAGGCTCTAAAATAACTTTTCAGACATTGTTTCGTAAATTGCCCCAGCCCTATAAGCAGCGGGGAAGGGGATGAGCAAATAATTTGCTCTGCAAGTTGAGGCATGAGGAGGTTAAGGTTGCCGGCTAAGCCTGTGATAGAGCTGAAACACTACAGCTGCAGCTCCGTGTTCGCAGCCCACTCCACTTATAGAGAAAGTAAAAGGATCCTATAAAGGAAAACATCTTATCCCCCGAGCAAGCAAACAAAACATATGCCGCGGAAATGTATCTCCAACCGTTTATTGTCTCAGAGTCATTTTATAAACCAATCTGCTTAATATATTCTCAGGGACCTCTCCCCCCTGAGGGATTAAGGTTCTTGGGCTTGGAGAGCTGTAAATGGTAGCAATCGGAAGCTGTAATTTACCTCTTCTCTTAGTAGCAGTGTATTTCTCACTCCAGAGAGCCGGTAAGAAGGAGGAAGAAATCCAGTGTAAGAGTTCTTTTGCCGCTCTGAAACTGTTTGGGGATCGCAACTTTTTGATCAGTAAAGTACATGCCCAGAATATTGCAAATTTAAGACATTAAAGACACTGCTAATGAGAGGCACTTGCCTACTTATATTACCATCATGAGGTCCTGATACGTTTAAATTAGACTTAACTTTGTTCTCGTATCTAAGTCGCATTAGCTGATGTGGACAGCAACATTTTTCTCCCTCTTTACAAATTAAAGGACCGCATGTAGGCTAAATAAAGTACTTATGTTTGGCAGTTGGATATGATGATTCCTTTTCTAAGGGTATGGATATAAGTAGGGCCTTGTCTCACCGGTCTCAATCTATGATAAATTCAGATCTATATTGCAGAATATTTTTCCCCCTTGGTGGGGGTGGGGAGTGAGAAGAGGGGAAGTGGAATCTTGAACTGAAGAAAATCTCCTAAAATGAACATTCTCTGACAAAATTTCCTCCTTGAGCAACCTGCTATCAATTATGTTTGAAGAGAACCTACCTGCCTAAAGCAAAGCATAAAATAATGCATGTAGAAAAGAAGAAAACACAATGTCTCAATAAACTGAATTTGAGAAGTACTTCATCAATATTTTGGTAATTTTAATAGTAAGAGTAACTTAGATTATATATACACACATTTCCATGCTTTTATGCATCTTTAGGATTTTTCGTTAATTTTAGAATGTTTTCAATACATCAGATCTTTTTTGTTTTATCTACAAAAATACTTATACATGCACAAACTCATACACACACAAAAATAAACTCCCAGACAGCATTAAAAGCAGATAGTTAGCAATTCAGTAGTGGTATTAATCCAGGAGGGGGAAAAAAAAAGGATTTGTTAATTACCCATATCCATTTAATAACAACCAAAAAAAAAATCACTATCACTTTCTAAATTTTGAATCAGTATCTCCTCTCTGAGTAAGATATTATGAGATATATCTTCAAATAATGATTAAAAAGAAATCAGGTAGTTCTATAATACAAGAAAGGAGGAAATCCAGAAGGCAATGAGCCCTTAGCTAAATATGTGGTATCCTAGCGCCATCTACTGCTAAGTATTAGAATGCCGATATGAAATATTAAACTTAGTTTTGTAAAAATCATATTTCCCCAGCTTTCAGAGGCTTAAAGGCAACTTCTCTGGGAGAATACAACACTATAAATTACATTCTCACTGAGGTATAAATAACTGATAAGTGGTCTTTGCTGAGAGCAGATTTTGATAGGGGAAGGAAAGCACTGGGCTTCTGATAAGGAGTCTGGAACATTCTGGAGGAAGAAATCAAGAAAAAGAGATGAACATTCATATAAATAATTTGGTATGATTGAGGGGGTATCAACTAGCCAAACTGCCAATAATATCTTTTCCTTGTCATGTTATACTATTACAAGTCAATTCCTGCAATTTTCATGATTCTGATTTTTCTTTAAAAATATGTACGCATTTAAATTATTTTTGTACATTCTATTACCTGCCTTATTTGATAGAATGTTTTCTAATGGGCAGTGGATAAAGTGACAGGCATGGAATCAGGAAGATTCATCTTGCTGAATTCATATTTGGCCTCCAACATTCAGACACTGGGAAAGTCACTGGATGTTACTCATGGGTAGAGTGGTAGGCCTGGAGTCAGGAAGATATCTCACTGAGTTAAAATCTGTGTATCTGGGCAATCCATCCCCTGAGTCTAGATTTCCCCAAATGAACATGCAGAAAATAGATGAAATGATTTAAAAGGTTTCATGCAAATGTTAGGCCATTATTTTTCATATGAACATATGCTGATTCTGAACCTTCCTTAGGATTGTAGAATGTTAGCGTGGTTAGATAGTAAATATTTAACAACCAGCTCTTCAAAAAAGGAAATGTATATGCAACAGACCTTTAAGTTTCATCTATATTATTAAAATTTTTTTATCACTTTAATCCTAGACAATCAACAAAATTACTTATGGGTCACTTGGGGAGAACCTCAGCTTATAGGAGAAGGAAGAGAAGGCAAATAGAAATAATTTACTTGAAATAAAATCTCAGAAGAGCGGGATGAATTAACTTCTTTTGCCTTAATTTCCTCCCATCATATCATGTGAAAGAAATAAACAACTATCTGAAAAATGAATTTGGAAACCCTTTTCTTTAAGTATTTCTTCTATTGCCCCCTTCACCTGTCACATTGCAGATTTCCAGAATATAAATGCTCACACTGAAATTTAACAGTCAGTTCAGGGTATGTATTGGCTCTAGCATACTTATGGGCCTTTAGCAATCAACCATTTGCCAATACCTTCATTTTACAAGGAAGAAAACTGAGGTCCAAAGAAGTAAATGGCTCTCCACATGAGATTAAATGGCATTGCCAAAATAAGGACAGAATAAGTTAATTGAAATAGTATTTTGATTTCACTTTTTTTCACAATAATATAGTGTCAAAAATAAACTTTTTTTTAAAAAAAGCACATTTTATTTAAAAACAACTTGATTAAACAGAGGATACAAATTTTCCAACTTTCACATTTAGATGTCTATTTGCCTTTCATTAGTAGGCTATATTTTTTGACTCAAAACATTTTAGACACTGGATGAGAAAGGCTTCATTTACTTATTAAAAATAATTGTTATTGCTATCTTTAGTTTTTTACACATACTTTCTCATTGGGCCCCTTCTCAAAAAAAAAAAAAGAAAAAATAGCAGATATGCAAAAAATTACAGAGAAAACATGTTTGACAAGAAAGTGCAACATTTTACAACATCTATCTCCTTTATTAAAAGGAGGAGGATCCATATCCTCATCTCTTTTACTAGTTTAACCTCCATTTTCCCTCTTCCACTGATTCAAAAATATGATAATGACTTTTCCTCCATTTTACAAGAAAAAAAAAATCATTAAGATTCAACAATTTGATGTATTCAGTAGGTAACACACTTCTCAATTCGATACTTTACAATCTGGATCCAACTAATCTTTGAAAACATTTTATATTATAACTTAGACTACCATCTTATTATGAGAAGGATTCAAAGTCATAGGTTGGGCTTCTGACATGATTCCAAGTCTGTAATTTTATGATTCTAGTATTAAGAGTCTTATTAAGACTGAAATCACTTCCCCCAAGGAGGACTAATTCACTAAAAATTCTCTCTCGAGCATATTTCAGAATAAGAGTAAAAACTAGATGTTTTATTACATGAAGAGCTTGAAAAATCTCTCTGGAGAGAGACAGAAGAGATTTAAAGAGAGAGCACAGTGGCAATTGGACAACTCTTCCCAGGAGACTTAAAAAGTTCTTAGAGTCTATAGCTTTTTCCTTCCTCTGGCTGACAACTTGGTTGTTTAAGAGAATCCAGCACATGAAGACTGAACTCTGATTCCTAGGAGAAATCTCAGGAACTATGATGAACCTACTCTACTCTGTGTCTTTCTTATATTTTATTTTCCAGAACAAATGAGGCAAGGTTAATTACCAAATACTTCTTTAATATTTTAACAAGTTGCCTATTGATGGTTCAATAAAGAGATAATAGCATTTCAATGGTATACTGAGCTTGGATTTTTCTATAGAAAGTAAAAAAGAGAAGAAAAACCTCCAGATGCTTGATTCTTAAATTCGACTGACTGGAACATCATCATCCTCTCTTGGCAATCAACAGATAGCCTCAGGCTGGGTGCATTTTATGTGCCACAGTGACCTCTGCTGGATATCATTAAGATTGTATCTATCTGCCCACTATCTTTGGGAGATGGAGGGCTAAAATGATACCCTTTTTAAAAATAGGATATATAAGGGTGGATCTCGACAAACCAAATATCACCCAACTGTTAAAAAATAATCACATCTAAAATCTACACATCCTCATGGTCATTCCAAACCTCTTTGGGAATACTGTCCTCCTCAAAAATGAAATAAATTTTGATAGATGCCTAACAGGGCAGGAGTGAGAGTAGGTACAATATATAAAGAAATGTCAGAGGTTAATGGAGCAATTGAAGAAATACTCAAAGAAAAGAGTTTCCAAGTTCATTTTTCAGATAGTTATTTATTTCTCTCACATGATATGATGGCAGCAAATTAAGGCTAAAGAAGTCAATTCATCTCCCTCTTCTCAGGTTTTATTTCACGAGAATTGTATCTATTTGCCCTCTCTTCTCTCTTCTATAGGCAAAGGTTGTCCACAAGTGACCTATGAGTAATTAAAATGTGGCCTGTAGACAAACTTCTCCATTTTGATAAATAAACGGTGAAGTAAAGTAAGAGAATGAAGGAGGGTTTCCAGTGAAACTGCTTTTTCTTAAAATATGTTTCTTTATAACTCCATCTTTATGATTGATAGTTATATTACTAATATAATTCTCATTAAGAACAAATATTTATAGCCTATCATTTCCCCTTAAAAAAACTGATCTAGCCCCAGACACCATTGTGACAGGGCATTTTGGCTTTTGTCTTAACAGAGAATTAGATAGTTTTTTCTCTAGATGAAGAAATGTAGGAATTATCTAGAGAATGATGAAAAAATCATTTTAAAAACCATCTTCTTTTCCAGTTCCTACATATGAGTCAGTATTCTAATCCATGTGTTCTCTGTGAAATTTCCACCCCCAGATTCTAAAGTGGAGGAGATATTTAATTTAGTCAATATATTTGTTGGTCTCAGACTGAGTCTATGTTCTGAATATATACAGAAAATCTTTTGATTTCTATCAGTCTCACTTTTCTCATCTGTAAAGCAACTGTGATAAAAACTCAAACTATACCCCATATAAGATGATTGAACCAAGAGAGTTGTATTTAAAATGTTTCACACTATTTAATCACTATTTAAATTGTAAGCTAACAGCATAGATTATAAATGTTTTAGATATTTGGACAAAGGAAATAGATCAGTAAGACTCAATCAATCAATCAATAAACATAGTAAGTGTTTGGTCTGAGTTGTGAACTGATTCAACCATTCTGGAGAATAATTTGCAACTCTGTCCAAAGGGCCATAAAATTGTGCATACCCTTTGATCCAGCAGTGTTTCTACTGAGTCTATATCCCCAAAAGATCAGATAAGAGGGAAAAGGATCACATGTGCACAATTGTTTGTAGCAGTTCTTTTCACAGTGGCAAATAACTGGAAAATAGTGGATGTCTATCTATTGGGAAATGACTGAATAAGTTGTGGTATATGAAAGTAATGGAATATTGTATTCTATAAGAAAAGATGAACAGACAGATTTTAGAAAATCCTGAAAAGATTTACATGAACTGATGCTGAGTGAATCAAGCAGAACCAGGAAAACATTGTACACAACAAGATCATGTGATGATTCATGATCACAATTCAGTGATCCAAGGAAATTGCAATAAACTTTGGATGGAAATGCATTGCACATCTAGAGAGAAAACTATGGAGACTCAATGCAGATTAAAGCTTACTATTTTCATCTTTTCTTATTTTTTGTCATGGCTTTTCCCTTTTGTTCTAATCTTTCTCTCCCAACATGATTCATGTGGAAATATGTAAAAAAGTTAATGTGCATTTATAATCTAAAAAAATTAAAAATAGTTTGCTCTGACTCAGGTACTGTGCAAAGTAAATGTGAAATGCTAAAGATACAAATAAAGGTTAAGTATTATATATACACACACATCCAGCTTCTATCTTCGAAGAGGTCATAATCTTATAAAAATTGGGTTACATACATAAAATATATATGTATATACATACATACATACACACACATACACATAGTCAACGTGAAATAATCTCAGAGGAAAGACACTAATAATTGGAGGACCAGGAAATGTCTCCTGCAAAAGGTAGAAAATGAGTTGAGACTTGAAAGTTAAGAAAACTAACAGGAAGGGATGAGGATGGAGAGAATTTCAGCAATGTAGGGAGAAGGGGAAAGGATGGAGATATTTGGTGCAGATGGAAGATGGCATGTTAATTGCAGGAAACAGCAAGTATGTAATGTAACTAAATCATAGAATGTATAAAGAGGAGTGTTAACTGTAAGATTTGAAAGGTATGTATGAAGAGGCTGGGTTCTGATGAACTTGAATACTAAATAATTTTATATTTTTTTATCTTAGAAGTAAAGGGAGGCCGCTGGAATTCATTCCATAGTCAGATCTGCTCTTTAGGGAATTTACTTCAGCAATTGAGCAGAGAATCAATCAGAATAGAAAGAGAACAATTAGAAGGCTGTCTCAGGAATCAAGATTAGAGTTAAGGACTTGATGAAGAGTGATAAAAAGTGGTAATGACAGTTGATGAACTAAGGTGGATCTCCAAACATAAGAATAGTTGAGTAAAATTTCTATAAAGTTGATGAACTCAATCTAAGCTATGATGCATTGATAGCAGATATGATGGATAAGGAGATAGGAAAATGATAGATATTTCAAGTTTTAGAAGATTGACATGAAGGCATGAAGAATAATATTAGGGGAACTGAAGTTTGGAATAGGTCTATATGTTAAAGAGCATTGACTTCTACAGTAACAAGATCAGAGAGATAGAGCTAGAAAGGATCTCAAAGGCCATCTAATCTTACCAAATGGGGGATCTACTGCACCTCAATTTATAGTGACTTGACCAAGATTACACATAAAGTATGTAATAGTGTCAAGATTTAAACAGATTCAAATGAAGCTAGGCATCTTCTGACTTTTGAGCAAGTCTTAATTCTACCTTGCTATATTAACCCCAGTCATACAACTTTTTGGTCATATTTTCCTTAAGATTCTAGAGAACATGAATATTCTATATTTTTGTTAATTCCATGATTGGCAAGTATGAACTGAGGATGGTGACTGTGGAAAATTAATGTTTTTAATCAATTGAAGATGGCATACATATTACTTAGCTAATCTTATAAAGATAGCTTCTATTGCCTTGCTTTGTTTAGTGCAAAAAATCAGGGGACTGATATATGAATATATTCATACTTCAAATGATTAACTTCACATTACCTATTTATTAAGATCTCCTTAGTGTGTTGCATATAGTAAAAACCTGAAAGGATTTTGTTGTTGTCAAATGATTTCAGCCTATATTCTCTTTATCATTGTTAAATATACTGAATTGAACCTACATCCAAAACCAATTTTATGATAAAATGGTTTCAGAGGACTTGTATTCCAATTCTGTCTCCATAATATTCTTCCTGAGCAACTTTGGCCAAATCATTCTAACATCTTGGTTTTCAATTTCCTCATTTGAAAAATAAGAGGGGGCACCCTAGATGGATTCTGAGGTACCTTTCAACTCTAATTGGCAAACTCTCTACAATATTCTCAGGTAAATTAGAACAAATTATTTAAGGTATTCTGATGTACTAAACTAAAGGATGGCTTTTGAGTACATATATACATTTATTGATGCCAGGGGCTGTGTATGCTGAAAAAGAATGGTAAATACAGCTTTGGAGTTTGAAGTAATTACGTTTATCCATTCATTCTTATAGCCTTGATCCTATTCTCAGAAACTAGAATGGATGGAACAGTTTTTATTCAGTGTGAAAATTCAATGTTTTCTTCTTTTTTATTATCCTGAAATTAAAGGTAGAGAAATGTATGTTAATAATATGCAGAATGACTTCTAAAGGAACTATATGATGTGATCATACAAGTGCTGGATTTTGAATTAAATGACCTCGGTTCAGGAGGATGCTGAGAAAAGTTTAACAGCTAGATTGGGAAGGAGGGAATTTATATAAGCATTTTCTCCATCCCTTTCTTATGTCTAGAAAATAAATCAACAATAACTAAAGTCCTCATTTGAACCCTTTGTTGATTTCTGTGATATAAATGCTCACATTAAAGATTTAACAGTCAGCTTCTGCAAACTGGTTCAAACTGGCTCTAACACACCTCTGCTGTAGTTCTAGCCTGGGTCTACTATAATTTACTGTATGAATTTGAACAAATCAATTAAATCCTGTCACCCTACTTTCTTTATTTGTAAAAAAAAAAAAAAAAATCATAGTTAAAATAGATTATCTCCAAGGTCCCCCCAGCTCTATGAATCTAGGTGACAGAACTACAAAGCAAGCTAAGCTCTTAGTATCCACAATTCAGAAAATAATCAATGCATAGCCAGCAAACATATATGCATTTTCAGTACTTAAATATATAATGCCAACACAAAAATTTGTGGAAGTACAAAAAACTTGAGTTTAGGCAATGAAAAGAGAGGTTTCCCTACAAGCTCCTAGAGTTCTTTTCATGTATTAAGCACAAGCTTCTGTTGTCACCAAATTTGGTAGGATTCTCCTGAATTGGACCAAGATCTCCCATAGAATTGAATAAAAGAAATGCAAGCATTTTGTTTTAAATGACTGTAAGAGTAGATGAGTCTAGTGGGGAGATATAATCTTAAAGGAAGAGGAAGAAAGATTTCATATAATAGATCAATTTTACATCATTAAACTAGTTCACACTTTTATACTACTTTACAGTTGTTTCAAGTCATTAACTCTTTTCTGACACTGAAAATCATGAGCAGACTTAGCTTTTAATCCTAAAAGCATTTATCAGGTACTTGAAAACATACAAACATACATACATACACACACACACACCAACACAGTAGAATACAAACTCCCTGAGATCAGGGACTATCTCATGTCATACATCTTTATATTCTCATTCTCAATACCTATCACAGTGTGTTGGGAATAGGAATAGGAATAGGCACTTAATATGTTTAATTTACATACATATTATATAATGTATATAAATACATATGTACTAATATAGATACACACACACATATATATATATATAGATATATACATATATATATGGAGACAGAGAAAGAGAGAGAGAGAGAGAGAGAGAGAGAGAGAGAGAGAGAGAGAGAGAGAGAGAGAGAAATGAAGTTCAGTTGTTGGAAAGCAATCACTACTACAAGCATTGGCTTAAAATTAAACAAGGATATTACCCATATGGCACCACTCATATCACATAAGGTAGATGTTCTCTTCTCTAGCCTGAAAGTCTCTTATATAGTCCTGATCTAGGAATTCTTGCATAAAAGCCCTAGATTCAGGTTCACCTGATCCTGGAAATGTCAACTTTCAATTGGTCAGGTTGCAAGATCAAATGTTCAATGATGTTCACTCGTTTCTTTAGTCCTCCTGAAGGATAAGATAGAAACCAGTTTTTCCTTCTATTTTCAGTTGTTAACGTTGGTTATGCTCTGCTTAGAATAGATTTCTTTGTTAGTACAATACAGGCCAGATATCTGGGTAATTGTATGACAGTAGGTAGACCACAATCAATTCTGATTGGGTTAGAGGCTGGGAGTAGTAGAAAGAGAGAAGATCTTTGGTTGTAATTATCCCAATGACAAAATTGAGTATCTGAATACCTCAAATGTAAAAGGACTAGAATGTGCAAGATGAATGCGACAAGGAAAAAATGTCTATTATGTCAATTTTGCAAACTTTAAAGTACTGCATAGCTCTTTATAACGATTGATCATATTAAAACCTACAATTTTGCTTACCTGATGCAATAGCTTAAAAGTACTTCTTTCACAATTATCTTGTGAAGTTGGTAGGGCAAGCATTATTATTTCCAATTTATAGTTTGGAACACTGAGTCTTAGAAAGATAAAATGATTTGTCTAATACTAGACTGATAGGAAACAAGGAAATTGAGATCAGAACCTAGGTTTTCTGATGCCATGTCCAGCATTCTTTCTGTTACTCCCAATTGCTTTTTATGGTTTTGTCCTCCAGAAAATTTTCCTACCCAAATTATTATTCCTGCTTATTATTATTCCTATTTCTGTCCCCTTTAATTCTGAGATGATAAAAAGGAGGGATATGAGTGAATATCCCCAATGCTATAAATCACATTGATGCTGATGATAAACTGACTGTGGCTTCATGTAACCATAGTATGCTGTTTGTATGACTTAAATCAACAATGATACAGAGAGCTCCATTAATTTGTATACCCTCTTTGCTGGTGATGAAAGCCTTAAAGCAGAAAATAAAATCAATTGCTCATAGTTACAGAAACCTCTCCCTGGACTGCTGGAGTAAGGGTCATTCAGCATCTCCATTACCAAAGATCCCTCCCTTTCTCTGATTATATAACTCTCTCATAAAATTAATATGTGGCTGAAGCATGAAATGCATGTATGATCTAAGCCTGGGAGAAAATGTGTTTCTTTTTGTACCTTTGGAAATAAGCTCTATGGATAGTTTATCTACTCAAAGGGAACAAAGTTTTCCTGCTTCAATTATTTCCTTTTATTTGTTCTTAAACAATTACCATTACTGGAAAATTAGCACTGAACTACTTGTTTGTGGGGATATTTATAAATACCACATCAGCTTCTAATCATAAAAAATAGACCTTTAGAAATGTGCTATTTTCATCATGAATATAAAATGTTGCATAAGGCAGTGAGAAAGCATCCATTTAATGAAAAAATCATTTTAAGCATACATTATATGTAGAAGAAAGAGGCAAAATGGCAAATTGGATAGAGAGCCAGCCTTGGTGTAGGTAAGATGCAAGTTCAAGTCTTTACTGCCACACATACTATATTACAACTTTTGGATGTTTCCTCTAGGCTTAGAGCTAAAGGTTTAAACTAGTGATCAACCTGCATAGTGGTGTTAAGTTCCCACTTTTTTCACCTCTACACAGAAGTCCCAGCTATGAACCAAATGGGAAGGGGGATATAGGGTAGGGAGAGAATAAAGAAGAGATGAAGCTGTACTTTCTTACAAGGTCTGCATCAGGCTGCATGGAAACAGTCCTCCTGAAAAAAAAGATTGTTTTGTGTCTATTTTCAGCATTATGGATCTACAATAAGCAATCATTTCTTTATAAATATGTGTGGTTATAATGAGGGGTAAAGTGATAGCTCTTGTGTGTAATATAAATCTGTATTAAAAATAATACACAGCTGGCCACTGATTCTATATGAAATTAGCACTGTCCTGTGTGATATGGTTTATACTGCATTTGGAGCTTTGAATATGTACTGAGTTCTAGCTTTCTCATAATGTCAAATCCTCTCCCTCTCCTCTCTCTCTCTCTCTCTCTCTCTCTCTCTCTCTCTCTCTCTCTCTCTCTCTCCTCACACACACACAGAGGGGGAATTTTTACAGATTTATTTAGGGAAGAATTTGGGGGGGAAAGGAAAAACCTTTGTTTTTAACAGAAATATAAATAAATCAATGTAAATTTTAATTGGCTTCCCCCAGGAAATCTTAGATCAGAGGAAGCATCTGGTATTTGGTGAGGTTTCTGTTTTTACCCAATTTTCCAGCTGAATTGATTGAAACACAGGAGGTCAACTGAAATATCCAAGGTCACTTAACAAGTGAGTGTTTAAGCTTGGACCCTGTGGTCCCTTAATTCCAAGACCTATCACCAGAGACCTACTCTACATTTCAATTAAAACTCCATTATATAATATATTTTATTTTAAACTTGTAATCTCTTGACTCAACTCAAAGGTAAACTAATGCACAGTATAACCACCTTTAAGGTGGGACCATTGCTGATATTTATAAGGAGAAAACAACATTTGATAATTAAGCAAGAAGCTTATGCCAAAATCCTTCAAAGATAAGACAGGAAATTCTAATGTTTTTATTGCTAGTTGGTAGATAAAATATGCTCTTCCTTTCCTAAATTTTCCATTGTGGTCAAACTGGCCTGTTAGTTAGTTCCTGTGCATAACATTACATCTCCCACCTCCATGAATTTGTACATATGGTCCCACTCATTTATCACCTCTACCATCACATCATTTCCTATATGAAGACACTTCTAGAAACTATGCTACTATTTCTAGAAACTATTCTACTACTGCTTCTCTCGCTTTCTGTGTCTGTCTCTCTGTCTCCCCCTTTCCCGTGTCTTTGTGTCTATATCTCTGTCTCTGTCTCTCTGCCAATGTCTCTGTCTCAGTTAGTCTCTGTCGCTCTGTGTATTTGATTCTCTCTTCTTCTCTCCTCTTTCTCCCACTGGCCCTCTCTATGGTTCTTTTCTTCTCTTCCTCCTTTTCCTTCTCTCCCTCTCTCCCCGTCTTTGTCTAGAGACAAAAAGAATTCAACACAATCTGGGGCCTTGAACAACAAATAAGTTAAAAAAAAATCTTCACACAAAAAAGCTCAGAGAATACCCCCTGCTTTGAGGCTTCCTTTATATCCACTCTCACAACTCTGGAATCAATCTCTCTTTTCTTGAAACTATCACATTATTTTTGTGCCTCTCGTTATTCATTTAACATTTTTTATTTTCTATTATAATTGTTGGAGTACATTTCTGACTTATACAAGATACTATACAATTCTCCAGGATTATAAGTTTTAGAATAATGGCCATTCTACAATGATATTTTGAGTTTTCACTCCCTACACAGAAATCATAGATCTTAATTAAAAGAAAATAAATGATTTTGGGGTAATGAAATTCTAACCTTTTTTGTTTTTCACTTTTCCTTACAAAGTATTAAACTGGGTAGAAATGGTGGTTCTGAACATTTTCTGTTATGTGCATATTCATTACTATTGATCCATAATAATTGATCCACAATGATTTCTTTGTAAATATAAATATTATAATGAGGGGGTGAGGCAACAATACGGTTCTAATTTTGTCACTCTCCTACTCAAAAGTTTTCCCACTACTTACAGAATAAAATATAAACTCCTTAGCCAGGCAGCTTGATGATATAGTACCTAGATTCCTGAGCTTAAAACTAGAAAATTCAAATCCCTCCTCCGTACTAATTGAGTGATTCTGGGCAAGACATTTAACCTCTCCCACACTCAGTTTCCTCATTTGTACAATGAGAAAGCGGGTGTGATGCCTTCTAAGGCCTTTTTGAATGTTAAATTTAATCCTGTGATACAAGGACATTAAACACTGGTCTCCAATATATCTTTCTAACTTTTTCACATCACTTCTATGTTCTAATCAAACTACAGATTTTTTCAGAATTCCTTTGCTTCACAATGTAGTTGTTCAGACTTTCCTGTACAGATTCCATCCTTATTTCTGCATATTGAAATTCTCTTCCATTCTGGCCCAACTCTAGTGTTAGCTCTTTCCCAGGCACTTCTGTAAGAAGCTATTCCTTCTGCAAATTCTAATATTTCCTTTTCAATGAGCACATTTTTTAAAAGTTTTAATTATCTTTATGCAGTCTTGTCCTTCTTAATGACAATCCCCTTCAGGCAGTAACTATGTTGATTTCCATTTCTGACTCCTCTGTGTCTAGTGCAGTGTTTGATTTTGAGAGAGATACTGGGGCAACTTAGCTTCTGAATATTAGAGTCGTTTCCTGGCCAATAAATAAAGCCTACTAGCAGCCTTAACAATAACTATATAAGAAAGATTTGTTAAATTAAATTGAAAACTAATTGGGTATTAGAACCTCTATTTTTTTTCTCTCCAGCTGATTCCTACTTTGACATTAAACCGGTTAGGTAATATAGTACCTAGTCATGGTTTCATCCTATCATGCTTCCTTGATGCCTGTTGCAATCCCTCCAATAACTTTTCATCCTGTGTAATGATTCTTTGTGGTAATTATATTTATAGCTTACTTTAATAGTGAAGATTCATCTTCCAATTTACAAAATGGACCTGGAAAATGGCACTTTATCTTCCCACTTATTATTTTCCCAAATAAGAAGGATTAACATTAGAGATCCAGTTTCCCCCAAAAAATAATAAAATACAGTTTAAATTCTACTTCTAATTCCATTTGAAAGTAGGTAATCAGGAACTTTTTTATCTGTACTTCTTTAACTATACTAACTTCACTCGCTTTTCAACACTGGGTAAGACAGCATGAATAACTTTGGAAGCAAATTTGAAAATGCACTTACATCTTTCTTTATATGATTTATAAAATGATTCCTTTATTGTAAAAAAAAAACCTGGAGGCCTTACTTACACATTGCAAAACATAAAATTTCAATTTATGATATTGGCAATAATCCAGTCATTGTATTTGAGGGATCCACAAACAAATTCACAGATAACAGACCTAACATAGAAATTTCCTGAAATGTAACTTCTCCCTAGTTCTACATCAAATTATCTTTCCCATTAGATTTGTGCAGATGCCTAAAGAGGAAAAAAAAAGAATGCAGCAAAGACTGAAGTGGGGAAAAAACTCATGTTTTTTATAAAAATATGGATATTGTATTTTACAAAATAAGGAAATATGAAAAATATTATAGTGGCAAACACAGCTTGCATTGTTATTTTCAAAATAACCAAAAGTTACATCAGATTTTCTTCTTGTCTTTGTTCATCAAAAATATGTAAAAATAGGGTATTGAAAAAAATTGTTTTGTCCAGAATAAATTTGACATAGCATACATTACTATTCCTTGTTTATATGTGAGTCAAAGTATCATATAGCCCATACACAATAATATAATTTTCTGAAATATTAGGATGTGTGTGATAGAACAGCTAAAGAACAGAAAGTCAAGATATCTGAGATTAAGTTTCTGCTACATCATTTATCCCCTATGTGACCTTATAAATATCTTTCAACCTTTATGTGTCATTCACCTCTCTTCCCTGCCCCCAATTCTAAAAGAATCTAATGATAATTCTCTTTTAGCTCTGATACTATAAGATTTTATTAAATGACAGTTAATAAAATCTTAAATTGAAAGGTACTTGAAAAAATCCCAAATGTTAATGCAAATCACATTTAGGAGAATGACATGACAAACAAACAAAAAAGATGATGCGTATAAACCAAGAAATATTTCCTAAAATAATGGCATAAAATAGGACAGTTTTATGTCCTATTAAGCTTCATCTATTCTCAGTGGAATGGATGAAGTAGGGAAGAAATCCAAAACTTGGAGGTCTTTGTCCAATTGTTAAATGTTTTTGCCCTTTGTTTTGTTTTTAAACACACTTGAATGAAATCTTTTATTGTGGCAATGTAAGTAACCCTTAGTCAACTCTACAAACTAGTGTCAGATCATAAACTCCAACTCATTCCAATCGATGGTCATCCATCACCAAGCTTTGGGGACCAGGAAGGAAACACAAGCTGACTAACAATTTGCCAGAATGATTTAAGGCCTGGCATTCAGGAGTTCCTGTTTCAATTGCTCTTTTGATGTGGCTCTTGGACCTTTCTCCAGCTAGAGAAAGCCTTCCTATGTTAACTCTCAAATGGCTTGCATCTGGAAATGTAGTAAAAATAAAGATATCCTATCCAAGAGAAATATTGCTTTCAGATGAAGTGGACAACACTGTGTAATGATATGATATTCTAAACCACTGATGGACGAAAAGCATCTTAATTTCATCCAAATTGGATATATGATAATCAGTCATGTTTATGTGATATTAAATAGCTGAATGAAAATTAAAATTTAGTCAAATGGCTAGATACTTTGCCTTTACCATTGTCTAAAGTGGTTCTGAAACTTTTGTTTTCAGTATCTTTATCCTATTAAAAATTATTGAGGATCTCTCCAAAGCATTTTTGTTTATCTGGATTATATTTATAGACATTTACCATATTGGAAATAAAAACTAATTTTGAATTTGTAGACCCTCTAAAAGGGTTTCAGAGATGTAGCAGAACCCCAGGATTCTCTAGACCATACTTTGAGAACCACTGGTCTAAACCATTCATGCAGTAGATTTTAGCTATATGTATTTTCAGCATCAAGTAAACAGAGACTGAAAATTAAGTTGATTAGAAACAATTTTATGGTACAAACTATGAACTAGTTAAACAACCTGATTTCTTTGATTCCTCCTACACCATGACCTCTTCAGGCTTTAAGTTGTTTTGACTATATTTTGGTCAATCACTAAAGAAATTCTGAAGAAGCCACCTACACATACTCTATTTTTTTCTGATGTTGCTTTCTGGACCTTTCATCAAACTATTTCTTCTGTTCATATAATCATAGCAGAAATGTTGGAATCAGAGTTCTGGCGAAATAGTTTTTGCGAAATCAAGAGATATATCTGACCCTCAAGACAACTGAATTCATGGAGAAAAGAAAAATATTATTTATTTGGAGTTTTCCTGAGCAATAAGGTATTATAGAAAGAGCACTGAACAAGGAGATAGAATACTTCCACTTGAGTCTTTCCTTAGCTCTTCAAATATGGAAAATGAATGAATCTGCATATTAAAAACTAGGAATTCTCCTGACCTGGGGAGAGAGAGACTATAGTCTTGTATCTTAGGATACTGTGTTGTGTCTCTTTGCTTTTTTCTATCCACTCATTTACATGAACTTTAACATCTCCCCAAAGCTAAATAATTTATTTTGTTTTATTAATTATATAAGTAAATATTATCTGGTTTCTATCCTAGCTTTTCAAGATTGAAAATTAGAAGTAGTTGAAATCATCTCTGAGATTGTAATTTCCAGAGAATGCATCATCCTGAACTGGTGGCAAAATGTTCTTTTCCTAAGAGTTCCCTACACAAGGAAAAATATAAATCTCTATCCCCAAACTATAAAATAATCATTATAAAATATAGTGAGGTCTTTGACTAAAGGCTCTAAACCCTGGATGAGAAGGAGATGTATAAAGAAAAAACTAGACCTAAGGGCATTGGTACTTAGGGACAAAAAGCCTCTATCAAAGATGAAAGGTTTATCTCTGTAGCCAGAACTTTGAAGGAATAAGATCGAGTTTTTCTGATGGTCTTAGGTAAGATCTGGGGTAAAAAATCTACCCTTAGATTTTAAGCTAAGAAAGTATTATAGCACTTGTTCTTAATTAAATTGAGGATTTCAGTTGGGCGGAAACTGAGATGGTAGGAATACAGGTCTTCAAAAGAGACCATTTTTCTCGCAAGAGTTTAGAGGCATTCTCACTTCCTATCATGGTAGAAAGAGTACTGAACTGGAAGTATTTGATTTGTAAAGATAAATTTGTAGACCATTCAGTAGCCCAAGTCAGATGGCTTCATCTCTTTGAGCCTGTTAGCTACTTTGTAAAATAAGGAGATAAAGCTGAGTGCTGTAAATTCCCTTCTGACTCTGAAATTCTAGGATGAAAATCTAGTTACAGTCTTCCAATTCTACTAAAATGTAGACACAATTTTCTAATTCAAAACAATTAAACAGAATGACTTGGATTCTATGGGCATATCAGAATCTCTTGAAGCAGTGTTTGTAACAGTGCCTTTTATTTCATAAAAATAAAAATTAGAGTTATGAAAAACTAATTAAATACATCTATCTTCCATTTAAACAAAAGAAAATTGCATTTGTCACTGTAGCTCAGTATTTGTTTGAAAGGATATTGAAAGCAATATATCACGGGTCATATTTTGGAATTGGCCTTAGGTTTCAGTTGTGATTCTGATATATTTTTGCTGTTGTGACATTGGGCAGACACAAAAGCTTCAGTGTCCTCATCTGTAAAATGTGAGTAATCATGCTCACATGTAGTGTGACTGAAAGAAAGCACAGCAATTGCTGGGATTATCCTGGGAACCAGGAACATCAACTCTAAGGTTCTTCTTCCAATATATATTGGCTGAAAGCCTATGGCCAGTTCATGTTATCTCTCAACAGTCTGGGCAGCTTTCTATAAATATAATTTGCAAGTAAGATGACAATGTACACTGGTAAATAAAGCTTCCTCATCTAATAATCCCCTTTATAAATGAATACATAGATCTTTTCTCTATTTCTCAATATATCATAAAATGCTTCTTTCAAAGAAGTCTATTGTTCTATTTATGTAAAAGTATAACTCATAAAGAATTATATGAACTGTATATTATATGAATTATCTGGACTGTTTTGGAGAAATTTTAGAAAGAAGATATTAAAGAGTTAGACATTTGTGAATTTGCAAAATTCACATTTTTGTATATACTAAGCCACACCTTTAGTCATAACTAGAATTTTAATAGATAATTGAGTTTTGTTCTGGTTTTGTTTTGTTTTGCTTTTGTTTTTCTTTGTTTTTGGCACTCCAAAGCAAGCTGATTTGGGAAAGGGATGACATAAGAAAAAAAGAAATTTCAGTTATGGCTTGTTTTTTCTACAAAAATGGATCACAAATATATTACATTTCCCATTAGTAGATCCTGCTCTTTTTAATCTAATTTTTTTCTGTGGTCCACAAATATTTTTTATACCTACAAGGACTACATTTTATGTGCCCCAAATCAGATTAATTTGACAAAATAATGCAATACCCTGCATAAAGTCTTTCCAAGTCTCTTGTAATAAATTTGACTCTTTCTGCCCCACTTAGTACTTTGTTATATAGCTTTTTAAAGTACCATTATCAGACCAGAAAAGGAGGTGCTCCAATAATTTCACAAAAGTAAGAAATGATAAATAAACCGAATTCCCCATGTTATCAATGAAACTTTAAAAGAAATCCCTGTTGGGAAACTATAAAAGGAATGCTTTACTTAGAGTCAGAAGATGTAAGTCTAACTTCCATATTTTGTATTGATAATGCATATGATTTTACATAGGTCACATCTTTCTGGGACTCAATTTATCTGTAAAAAGAGATTCTCAGATTCCTTCTGGCTCTAAATTTGTAACCCTGTAATCCTACAAATAAAAGACTATGTATGCTCAAATATGCTAGATAGAACCTGTGTTGAGGATGTCAAAAAAGACATATTAAAGAATCTCACAACAATCATAAAAAAGGAAAATGGACCCACATGTGGAAAAATGTTGTAGTACCCCTTTTTGTAGTGGCATGGAACTGTTAACTTAGTGGATGCCCATTAGTTGGAAAATGGCTGAATAAGTTATAGGATATGAATGATATGGAATATTATTGTTCTATAAGAAACTATCAACAGAATAGTTTCAGAAAGGCCAGGAGAGACTTACATAAACTGATCCTAAGTGAAGTAAGAAGAACCAAGAAAGAAACCAACAAGATTATATGATGATCAATTCTGAGGGACGTGGCTCTTTTCAAAAGTGAGATAACTCAGGACAGATCCAATGGTCTTGTGATGGAGAGAATAATCTACACCCAGGGAGAAGACTGTGGGGACTGAGTATGGATCATAATATAGTATTTCCATTTTTTTTTAAATTTTGTTTTTTCACCTTTTTTTTTCTTTTTAATCTAATTTTTCTTATGTAGCATGATACATATGAAAACATATATAGAAGAATTGCACATGTTGAACATATATTGGATTACCTGCCTTCCAGGGGAAGGGGTGAGAATAAAGGAGGGAGAAAAAAAATTTGGAATATAAGGGTGCATTTGCAAGGTTGAATGTTGAAAACTATCTATGCTTATGTTTTGAAAATAAAAAGCTTTTTAAAAAATTAAGAATGTCACAGGGTGGGAATGTGTGGAAAGGTTGCAATCTATACCAGTGAAAGGATTGTTTGTATCAAAGAGATCACAGACACATATTTGAAGTAATCACTATGTGTTTTACACCCTTAGAAACAGAAATCACGAAGTCCCAAATTAACATGGTCATCTTAACAGTCACCTACTGTAGCTTTCTTATTTTATATATTAGGAATATTTATATATTAGGATATATGATCATTAGAAAAGTTGAATTACTCATAAAGGTCATACAGATCATAAGAGACAGTCCTGGGATTCAGACACAGGCCTTCAAATTGAAAATCCAGTCTTCTTTTCACTACTTCAGAAAAATTTTTATTAGTGAATATTACTTAGTGGTTATAATCATTCAGTTTTGAAATCAGGGCCACTAAGGAAAAATCATGTAATAGAATGGCTCTTCCTACATCCCACTATATGGTGAAATGATGTTTTCAGTTAAATGCAGACTCTGACAGGGTTCCCACATGTCCTTGTGGGCTTCTACCCAAGGAACTTCATTCTACTTTGAGCCAGAGTTTCTGCATTTATTTTCTCACTTGATTCAGAAATGTCATCTCAGTACCTGAAACAGAAAAGTGTGGACCAAAATTAGCAGCTATAGTGCATCTCTGGGATGAATCTAAGCTGTGCCTACCCTTGAAACAGTTAACCTCCCTCTACACTTGAGACTCGGCATGGTGTTTTTCCTTGAGAACAGAATTAGGACAAGACTTTTTTTAACAGTACACAAGGTATGAAAAAAAATTGCCAACCCTGCCCTTGAAGATCATAATAACAACAACAAAAAAATAAAAAGTATGAAGTTATAGATAGATCCATGGCCTCAGAGTCAGGAATTCAAATTCAGCTTCTCACTGGTCACTTAGCCTCTCAATAACTCAGAGAATTTAAGAAAATTATAAGTAGCAGAGAAAGTACAGATCTTCACAGATCTGGTCAAAAGAATAAATAATAATAATAATCAGCTCATGTTATGTAGAAACTTAGACCTTGCCAAGTGCTTTATATACATTGTCTTATTTGTCCCTTATCATAGCCCTGTGAGGTTAGATGTTATAGATATTATATCCATTTTATAGGTAAAAAAAACCATGGTTCAGAGAGGCCAAACAATTTTCCCATGCACACACAGTTAATAAGAATTAAAAAGAGGATACAAACTCAGCTTTCCAATGCCAACTCCAGCATTCACTGTAATGTATAATATTGCCATGTTTTATATGTCAGGCATTCTATTGGATATATATAGGCCAGAGAATTTGGGCTTCATTTCAATGCATGCAATGGAGGTAACTGAGAATAAAGCTGGGGGCACTGGACAGGAACCTCAGAGACCATCTAGCCCAGCTACTTACTTTATTGATCTACCCAAAAAAATGTATAAGCAGAAATGCGCTTAATTCAGTTTCAATCAGTTTGGAGTACCAACTTAAATTTTCAGTATGAACATTTACATCTCAGAAAGGTAAATGCTGCTACAAATCAAAGGTTGATTTATTATTTTGTTGATTTTCAAGACTCAGGAAAGGGATGGGAAAAATGATAATGCAGATTGAACTTTAAAATGTATTATAGGTACATTTTTCTTCTCCAGAGTCAATTGTTAATCAATCATTGGCACCATTGATATTTGAAAGACATGGATTTTGGAATTGGCATATAAAAATGCATTACAAATGAAATACTTAGTTTTGAAAAAGAGAGATTTGGGTAGGACTTGGCTGATATTTGTCTTGTGTTATTTGAAAAGTTGTCACACACAAGAATCAAATAATTCTGTTGTTCTTAGGGCAAAATTAGTTGTGGCTGGAATGGTTAGAGTGGGTTGGAGATTGCAAAGGGGCAGACTTTAGCTCAATATAAAAAAACCTTTTAAACTGTCCACATATTAAGTTAGCTATCTCACAATACAGTAGCTTTCTTCTCACTAGACATTTTCAAAAAAGGTAAAATGAAGCTGATTCTATTGAAGAGGAGTCTATTTTTCAGTTTATAGTGTATCAAATGTCCTATAAAATTTCCTCTGATTCTAAAATGCTGTGATTGTGTAATCCTTCCTGGAAATCTAAATTTTCTGCATTAATAAAAAGTCACCTTAAAAAATGTTTCACTGGGTGACTTGCCCTAGATAGTTGATTGCTTTGTTTATCCAGCATCCAATGAGTAATAATAACAACAACAGTAACAATGCTTTAAGCTTTGAAAATCATTTTTACCATTTTATCCTCAAAATATCCCTGAATGATCAGTATTATCTCCATTTTATGAGTAAAAGAAGCAAACTGTGGTTAAGTAACTTTCCCAGAGTTACACAACCAATAAGTGTCTGAGGCAACATTTGAACTTGTCTTCCTGACTCCAGCTGTCTAGCGTTCTATCCATTGTGCCATCTTACTTCATTGGGAGCAAAAATCTGGGTCCCAAATGATAATAAATATCCGCCTCAAGACAAACAATAAGCCAAGCACAGTGCTTATTGGGAAATTCAGCATGTTTTCCTCTTTGGAATTAGCAAATCTAAAAAAAAATTGAATCCCCCCTACCCCTAATTGTTATGGGCTATCTCTACTGGTAAATTAGACTTTCCCTCTATTTTTCTTCTGAGCACATAAGAAATGAAATACCTCACAAGATTTTTCCTGGAAAGCATCAGTTAACAACCCCACGGTAAAAGTTTATGCAACTGAATGAAAGTAATACTAACTTGCCAGAAAGAAGAGAAAAAAAGAAAAAGCAGGCACCAAATGAATTGTGGTGTGAGGCAAGAAATGTCATTCCTGAAAAGTGCATGTGATATTGGAGGAGGGAATGCAAAAAACAGCAGTGGCCAGGTCTTGACCCAGGGGAGAGAAAAGAGTCCTTAAATCAAAAAGACATTCTGATGAGACAGTGTAAGCAAAGCACCATGGACAACAGTATCAGGCTGAGACAGCTGGTTGGGAAAGACACAGAAGCAGTTTGTCCAAGATAATAGCAGGGGGAATACTCAAACTGAGAACAAGAGAAATAATAGAGAACAGCTTTTCTGTGCACTCAAGAAAGACTCTAAACTCGTGTCCAAGAAGCATTGCCATCAAGAGAACAATATTGAAGGAACCCAAAGGAAATTCACTGGGGAATGCAATTTCTTGACCCTCCAATTCCAGGGAAATCTATTCTTTTAACATCAAAGACTATGCTAGAGATAGATATATTTGCAGAAACTGCATTGGGTCTAGACATTGAATAAAGCACAAGCAACTGACTATAAAGCACTTTTGGTGTGCCTGAAATAAAAAGACAAATTCATAATAAATATTCAACCAAAATTAATGAGCATATTTAGTTGCATTTATGCACATATCTAAGAGCAAGAGAATTAGAAGTGGATAAAATGGAGAGATATGGAGAAAAGATGAAAATGAATGAATCCACAGCAAGCCAAGGGATGAAGAAAGAAGTTAGTGGTTAGCAGCATATCTTCAGAATGATAATGTTTTAACATTGGTATAATTTTATTTTTCTGAATGTTTAAGTACAAGATTTCCTGAAACAATCATTTTCAAAATAACCCTATTGGCATTTCTTCCATGTTCTGAAGGTAAGTAGGGAAAGTCCTGTTTTCATGAATCCTAGAGTTCTGTGGGCCTCAGGTTTTCCAGATCCCAAAGAACCTTTAAAATCCTGAGTATTTTTTTGAATTCATGCTTTTTGTTTATTTGATTATCCCCCTCCCCCCCACTTCAGAGATTCTTTTTAGGCTGGAAGTATCACCTCTGAAGAAATTTTGAATATTGAAAGATTTGACATGAAGTATAATTAATAGAAATCTGGGAGGACATCTCTCACAAGAGTTAGTACTTTCCTTATGAGCCCGAGTGAATTAATGCCCAGCATGGGGCTTTGGAAATACACACTGTGCTTTTTCCTTTTGATTCAAATGTTCTCTCTCTCCTTTCAGTTGGGATGCAAACCCAAGGTCCTGAACCCTGATAGTCATTAACAATCCCTCAGCACTTTTTACAAAAGCAGAGAATTTCACCCCAATGTCTTGGCTATATTTCAATGCAGGTAATTGTACTTTGCCTACCTAGATCATTTCTTACAAATACAGTCATTATAGAATCAAAGACACTTTTCAGGAAAAAAAAAAGAATAGATGTGTTAAGTTAACCCTGGTGGCTTGGCCAAATGCCAATTTAGGTCACTTAATTCTACCTAGCTGGAACAAAAGCTGGTGGAGATGATTGGGCAGTGTGCACTGGCTTCATATTTCAAAGGTCACAGGTTCAAATTCTATTGGAGTTCGACTTTCAATAAACCTTCTATTAACTTTCAGGGAGATGAGTAATGGAAACTAAGAGCACTTCTTTCTTCCCTTTCTGTGATTCCACAATGATTTCCCCCAGAAACATTAGCTGGTAAGATTACCCTTCATTTCCCTTTCTAACATGTGCCTGTTGGGTGGTACCAAGATTCCCTTCCCTACTCCCTCCCTTCACTTCTGACCAGATGGGGATTCCATTTCAGGGTCAAGGGGTTCAAAGGGATCATTCTGTAGTCTTCATTGAAAAAAAGGAGACCTTCAACATTAAGGGAGACCAATGTAAAACACCTAATTCAATTTTACTTCTCTCACTACCTTACACAGCAGATTGTCATATTGTGCTGGTCTCGGAAGCAGAATGGCCTGGATTCAAACCTTCCCTCACATATTCCCGAGTTGGGCAGCACTGGGAAAGTCATTGACTCTCCCTCAGATTCAGTTTCCTCGATTAAATAGAGGGAGGTCTCGTGGCATATCTAATAACAAATAACTAACATTTATGGAGCACTTCAAGGTTTCCAAAGTACTTTATTTGTTATCTCACCCAATCCTCACAACAACTCTAGGAAGTGGGTATTACCATCATCCCCATTTTACAGATGAGGAAATGAAGATTTCGAGACAGTAAGTGACTTGCCCAGAGTCAAATACCTAAGTGTCTAATTTTGAACTGATCTTTCCAGCTCTTAAGTGTGGCTTCCATTGCACCATCTAATGGCTCATAAAATGCAGAGAAGGCAGGCAGTGTGAGGAAGATCTGATCTAGAGTCCATCTCTGATACATTTTGCTGCAGACCGTGAACAAATCCCTTAAAGTCATAGGGTTCCAGGCAACTCTCTCAGATGGTAAACTACAGAGGAATTAGTAATATATGAGTGTGTGAGCATATATATGTATATTATATATGTATATGTATATACATGTACATGTAGATGATAGATAGATGATAGATAGATATCAGTGATGGACAACAATAAGAAATGGGAATAATATCTTAGCACTTATTTCATAAAGACCCAAAGAGATCATGTATATAAAGCACTGTATAAATGTCAGTCTTTAACAAGGGTAATAAGCATTGTCAAATCAGGCGTTTTTTAAATATATTTGACCATGTAAATTACTACTCTTCAAAAATATACAGGAATTTACGAATTAAATTCAATCTCTTGAAATCCTCTAGTGTGAATTCCTGGCTAATGTAAGCCATTTCCCAGTCTAGATTATTCTGCAAGCTTAATGTCATTTTGGAGGATCTTTCTCTTCTCTAAGTTTTTAATGATACTAATATGTCCTGTTTCTCCTCTGTGATCCATCTCAACCACTCCTTTTCAGTCCCCTTTGCAAATTCTTCATCTGTGTTACTTTCATAATCATGGGTATCACCTAAAGAGATCCTAGAGCCTCACCTTTTTTTTTTTTTGCTCTGTATTATCTCACTTGGTGAACCCATCAACTCTCTTATCTCCAAGTGGCTCTTGGATAACTCAAACTGGATGTCCAACAGGCATCTCAGACTCAACATTTAAAAAAGAGCTCATTATTTCCCTGCCCAAACCTTCCTTGCTACTAAATGCCACTATTCCTATGAAACATGCTATCCTTTTAATCACCCAAATTACAACCTTAGTGTCACCCTTGACTCCCTACTCTTATTGACCTCTCATATCAAATTCACTGCAAAATCTTCTTAATTCTACCACACAATCTCTTCCAGTTTTCTCAATTAGTATTCCATTTTAAATAATTTACCATTCCAATACATCCTTCAGAAGTGTACCAAGTGGACTTCTCCATAGCCTAAGTAAGACAACATGATGCCCCCTTCAACGACCTCTTCATCCCCATTTAAAGAATTCCAAAATCTCCTTATTACCTCGAGGATCACATAAAAATTTCTTTGTTTGCCATTTAAAGCTCTTCATAAAGAATACCATTCCAACTTTGCTAGTTACCTATGATCTCTGCAATTAAGCTATACTGCCCTGCTTATAGTTCCTTGAGCATTATGTTCCATGTCTCATCTCTGTGCATTCATAAAAGCTGCATCTTATGCCTAAATTAAATTGCCTCAGTTTCTAGGGCTCTCTTTAAGATAGCTCAAATTTCACTTTCTACAGGAACATCTTATTCTTTACCCCATCTGCTAAAGACTTCTCTTTTCAGAGTGGCTTCATCTTTATAGATAGATAGATAGATATAGATATATAGAGAGAATTAGTTAGTTAGTTAGTTAATTAGTTAGTTCCATGTTGTCTCCCTCATTTAAATGTATCTTGAGGAAAAGGATAGGGTTTTTTGTTTGTTTTTTTTTGTTTGTTTGTTTTTTGTTTTTTAAATAAGCCTATAATAAGTGCTTAAGAAATGCATATTAACTAATTGATTGAAAATTCCCCTCAATATCTCTGCCTCAGTCCTCATTTAGCAGACCAATAGAAATTAACCAGCAATACTGCCAACTATCTAAACCTCCCCCTGCTTTTATGCTTGGCAAAATAATCAAAGAAATATTGCCATTGCTTACAAAAAAAAAAAAAAAAAAAAAACAAACATGACGACCACGTTATTCCATTCAAAATCCCTATCAATGACAAGTAAAAGCTTCTTAATTTTTGTGTCAAAGAACCTCTTGGTAATTTGCTGAAGCCCACATACCTATTCTCAAAATACTGTTTTAAATAATTGAATGAAAGGGAATTTTCAGGTGGAGATTAGTAAAATAAAAATGTAATATTTTTCCCATCTAACTTTACTGACCATTAAAATCAATCTATGGACCCTTAGATTGGATTCAGAAGCCCCCGTTTAAGAATAACTTACCTCAACTCAAACTACTTTCTCTCATCATCAATGCTCTAAATAACTTCTATCTTTCTATTGAAATTTAAGTGGCTGGGGCTGTCTCACTTTAGTCTTTGTATTTTCAATGTTTAGTATACTGCCTGAGTCAGAATAGGAGCTGCATAAATGCTAATTGACTGACTGATTCCTATGAAATAGCACAAAAACTAATGTCATCAGTATTATTTTTAAATATGGCAAATGATACTTGAAGGGGGAAATTATCCCCTTTCCCACAAAGTATAAAGTCACTATCCAGATGTATCTTTTGGATAGAGTTTTCTTTGGAGCCTTGAGGGTTACTGCCAGTGATAAGTGTTACAATGCAGCAATTGTGGGGAACTTTTCCAGAATAGCAAAAAGTCCCTGGAATGTGATCTTTTAAAAACCTTTTATTGCATGTTACACAAACTAAAAGCCACTACACAATGGTGCCTCTTGACCGAAGAAATTAAAGGACAGAAGTTGTTCACAAGGGCTCCATTCCACCTCCCTCAGTGGGGCTTAAACCTATGCCTAGGGACAATAGGATGGGATAAAGAGAATGAGTCACTAGGCTAGATAGTGTTTCTAATAACTCAAGATAATTTTCCATCTTAGTATTAAGACATATGGAGTCACTAAAGAGGGCCTAAGGACCAATAAAGGATGAATTAGTAGTAGACAGTGATCAAATAGGATGGAGAAAAAAATGATTCATTTCTTAGAAGGGCTAAGATCTTCAACAATTTATTGAGAAGTGGTTGAGACCAAGAACCAGAGCTAGAAGGAATGCTTTAATTTAATCTATAAGTGGGCTTGTCACAGAAGCAAAAGCACTTGAATTCAATTGAAATTTTCTTTTTCAGCTGTTGCTACAATCTTCAGTCTGTATAATTTCAGAGATCTGTTTTTGAAATGAAAGTTAGAGGCTCCTGCAGAAAATGAAATTTTGAGTTCAGAGAAGAGAACGTCAATTAATCTAAGCAACAATTACTTAAGGTAATGAGGTTGAGAACCACATCTCATGACATCTTTTTGGTTTGAAATAGGCTTATTGATGTTATTTCTTTTTGACATTCAACTTTCTTGCTTATACATCTTCCTTTCTGCAGAGAAATTCTGTTTGTTCATCAAAGATGCAGCATCCTTTTCCTTAGGTGTTAGAGTTATAAACGAATGTGGATTGCCTTAATATGGAAAGTGACAGCCCTTGGCATCTGTCTGAATATTAATGCTGAAAAGGATGGAGAAGTCATTATAGTTCATGTTTTTTTCTATTAAGTTTGAACTGGAAAAGGTTTAGATTTGAGCCTTGGTGACACTGGGCACCATTTTTGTAAATAAAAATTGATTTTAAAATGGTTTTTAGCAGGTCTTGCAAATAAATTCCCCTCTAAATAAGTGTTTGGATGTATGCACAGAAGAGAAAAGACAAGTTCATAATGGCAGGCTCTTTACATTCAGTATTTACTCTTGCTGCATTGAAATGTCTATAGCACAGAGATTTGGAGAAATTCTCAAGGTTTTAGATTATAGATTTAAGAAATGGAGAAACTAGGTCCTGACTATAGAGGAATGTGAAAGTGAACATTTTTGAATTGGTATCTTGCAAATAAATGCCTGGAACATTCACTAATTACAAAAAGAATACTTAATCTATTTTGATGTAAAACTTTACAAACATGACTGAAAAATCTGCACAGTTTAAAGTCAATGGGTCACAAGAAAAAGTAGAAAGGACAGCTTTGGGGTTTCAAAGAAAATGAAAAATGGCACTGGCAAATTGGTTGGAAAGAATGATTAAGGATGCATCCCCAAACTCCATGACTAAAAGGGGGTTGAAACTAACCAAATAGAACACAAAAAAGAGAAAGAAGAGCAACTTTAAATGACACACTTAAAATAGCCAAATTTCACTGTGAATTTGGCACCATGTGTAGGGAAAGAATGCACAATGTGATATGTTCCACAGCCTGTTAGAATCTAGTTCAAAAAATCAACAAACATTTATCAAGGATCTATACTATGTATAAGGTACTTCTGCTAAACATTAGGGATACAAAAAATGGCAGAGATAGCCCCTACTTTTGAAGAGCTTACAATCTAACAAGGGAGACAACCTGCAAAGAATTAGGTACAAATAAGATATAGATAGATAGATAGATCCGTATCTACACATAAATGTATCTCCAGATCTATCTATATATAGATATAGATATACATATGATTTGTAAAAAGGAAGGAAGACACTGATACTTTTTTAATGTCAAAATAATATAAATCTTAACATTTGTCAACTTAGTTGACTCTGAATTCTAATATGTTGGCAGTATATTGGTTTCAGATGACCAATGATGAAATAAACTTTCTTCCTCTCAACAGTAAGGTGGAAAATTGTGGATACAGAGCATTACATACACTGACAGGTTTTGCTGTTTTTCCTTGATATAAAAGAACATATTATGGGCCAAAAATATTAGGTAGTAACTGGTCTAAAAACAGCATGAAAAGCATTTTTAAATAAATAAAATATATTGACTAATACAAAAAAAAATCATTTTCTCAATTAGATGAATGTCAAAGACTGGGATATTTTGATTCACTATGATTACTGGCTAACTCACTAATTTGTGTGTGTGTGTGTGTGTGTGTTTGTGTGTGTGTGCCAAAATTTGTACAAAAATGAGTCTTTAAGAATTCTTGTTTAGACAGTGATGAGTTGAAGACAATAAATCCATTTTTATTGCCTGAGGATTTTGAAAAATATTTTGATCCCAATTGTGGATATCAGTTCTCATCACCAAATCCTAAGAAATGAAAGGCATGTGGAAATTAGGTTGGATGTTTCCTGATTGCTGAGATTTTTCTTTTTTCCCTACATCTCTGAACTCCTATTTCCTCCTTATAATTTTTCTCACTTAATTAAAAATACTGTTTAATTGGGGACCTGATTTTTGTAACCCTAGATCATTTTTATATTTAATAATATCAATCTTATGCTAGTCTCACCTGCTTCTAAAACCTGACAATACATTTACTTTGTAAATAATGGGGGAAGAAATAAGCTTGCATAGATTTTATTTTCAAAATACCTATAAATAATAAGTTAAGAAAAACTTGCCTTTCTTTTTTAAAGGTCTAATTCAGATTCTATATCAAAATGATTTAAACTGCCTCTCTCACTAGGAAACCATATTTCAAAGTCTTTATTTATTAGACCTCTTGAAAGTGTATTTTTAATGCATATTCTGACTTTTTGCCAAACCTTTCTCCTCTGAAACACTAAAACTGGAGCAGTTCCTTTTTAAAGAGTTATATTTATTAGATTTTTACATATTGATACAGAACAATTTATCAAAATAAATCTTACTGAGCATTGGTACATAAATCTTCCAATCTTCCAACATTCTTTATATCTCCAGTGTCTACTATAATTTTCCCCTGATAAACGTTCAGGGAAGTCACATCGTGAAAACATTCTTTTCAAGAAAATCAAAATTGTAGCCTCAAGTGAGACTTTTCTGTGGCCCACTTTTAGCTGTCTTCATTCCCAGGGCATATGTGTATGTATTTCATCTGCAAGAGGAAATTAAACCTAATTGCATTTAGAATGTAAATAACTCCGAAAAGTTTTCAAGACCATTATGCCAAGTCCTAAAACAATGTGGAAGCAGTGGAGTAAGTGATGGAAGAATTTAACCAATTCGTCTTCTTTATATGTTAGTGCTTAAGTTGTTTGGGATGGTTGTTCCAAAGTTTCAGAGTTGATACTGGCATAGTGAAAAAAGCTCCTACTCCAGCACCAGAAAACAAATTCAAATTTTGCTGATGTTACACAAATATCTTAAGAGGCAGCAAAAGGGTACAATGATAAAGCACTGGATTTGAAGACAAGAAAAATTGAAACTGAACCATGCCTCCCCACTAAATAGCTGTGTGATTCTGACATTTAATATCTCTAAGCCTCAGTTTCCTCATATGTGAAATGGGGATAATAATAGCTCCTACATCCCAGGGATGTTTTGAAAATAAAAATTGAGGGAAAATATAGTTTTGTGTGTGTGTGTTTTTTTTTTACCAACTTTAAAACATTACATAAATGTTAGCTGTTATTAATTTCTCTCAGTCTGTTTCCTCAAATGAAAAATGAAGGGGATGGACTTGGTACCCTCTGATATTTCTTCTAGTTACAGATCTATGATCCTAAATTTCAAAAACATGAATGTCCAAGGCTAGGTATTGCAGAACTTTTAAGTTCAGAAATCCAGCAAAGAAGTCAGGGGAGCCAAATGGCATAGGGGGTTGAGCTATGGGCTCTATGTTAGAAAGTAGTAGCTAAGAGCATTTCTAATGAATAATAAAGAATCTCAGAGTCATAGGAATTTTAGAGCTAGAAGGAACCTCAAAGATCAGAAGACTCAAGTTGTCTTTTTATGCCTACTGATATTTCTTATCCTGCTGGGATTTCTTTTCTTTCTTTCTTTCTTTTTTGCTTTAAAATGTGGATTATTACAGATATGTTTCAGATTTTTAAAGCAGTTAGGTCAGTCTCTTCTACTCAACTGTATTTTTATAAGAGATCCACGTCAATGAATCTGTTCTCTTACTAATAAGAATATTCCTCCCAATAGTGAAAATTGGACAATGTACCTAAATCTTCTCTCTTAGTGAAATTTTTTGATATATCTATCTGTAAATACCCCATAAATGTTTTATTCAAGATAGAGAAAAGTTTCTCTAGAATTTTATAAATGGATAAATTTACTGAAATAAGATTTTTAGAACACCATATTATTATAAATATATAATATAAATATATACATCTCATACATAAATAATACATGTAATCTATGACTGTATGTATATAAGTATACAAATAAATCCATAAACATATATATATATATATATACACACACATGTGTGGAAACATATAGATATTTGTGCTTTAAATTGCACTAAAACTTCTGGGACATGAATCTATACTTCATAGATATATTCTATGCATCACTTGAGTTTTATCAATTTGTCTTCTTTCTTTTTCACTACATACATGTCCCACCCCTTTTCTCAATTGCATACAGATTATAGGATCATGGATTTATAGTTGGAAGTCACCTTAGAATATATTTGAAAGTGAGCTAAAGCTCATGGAAATTCAATGTTTTGCCAATAAGTGGCAAAGTCAGGATTTCTGGAATAATGTCATATTCAGAGTATCTCAAATGTCTTAAAACAGTATTTATCTTTTAAAAATTAAAACTGCACTAAGACTTTAGGGACAATCTGTACTGCTTCTTGCAATACTAGGAGCAACATGATGGTAAATGGCCTTCTTACCTTGGAACCTATAGTCACATATAAAGATACTATCTATTCTTGCTGAATCAAAAACAAGCACCTTAAACACTCCACCTCTAAATCTTCTCTCAACAATTATTGTGTCTAAATATTAAGTCTCTTGCTAATAGGACAAGAAACACTTGGCCCAAACAATAACTGAATATATTCTTCATTCGTCATATATCAAGATGAGGCAAATGGGTTGAGGTCATGTGAAAACTGAATTGGACTTTGGAGATCTATTCATTAGTCATTTACTTACTATTAGACCTGATCTCCCTGCTGCCTCACAGCCAAGTTAGCCACTGCATCCCCATGCTCTATACATGAATATGCTACAGACACTACTTCCAATTCTTCCATGAACTTCTCAGCCCCTTCCAAACTGGCTTGCAACCTAACCATTAAAGTGAAATTCCCCTCTCTGAGGTTTTTAACAGTAATTTTATTGATAAATCAGATGTTCTTTTCTTATAAGATGAAGATATTGTACTTTTTTAGCATTTGACACTGTATATCCTTTCCTCTTGGACTATGGATGGAATTTGAAACTAGGAATACCAGAATTCAAGTTTAGTCCACTGACAGCTAAGTGGCACAATGGATAAAGTGCTGAGTCTGGGGACAGGAAAACAAAGTTCAAATCCATTCTCACACAGTTACTAGTTGGTGACCATCAGGTTCAGCTGAAAAATGGTCTTAATGGTTTTGTGATACTTAGTTCCCATGGTTGTTTGGAGTATAAAAATGAGAACATTTTGAACCACTTAGCCCAGTGCCTCACATATAGTGGGTACTTCATAAAAGCTTATGTTTTCCTTCCAAACCTTTGCCCATCCTCCCCATTCCCAAATCATGAGTATTTTCTCTCTCCTCAAAACACTTTGTATTTATCCATACTTACTATGTCCCTCATTAAATAAGATTCATGAAGGCAAGAAATGTTTTGTTTTTTTCTTTGTTGTCACAGAATTTTGCATAATGCCTTTATTCACAAAATAATTTTTGTTATTGTTGAATTGAATTAAATGTGATCCATAATGAAAGCCATCTTGTAAGTTCTTTCTAAACTTGGCATCCTGGTATCTTCCAAAATACTAATAAGAATCACTGGTCAGTTATGTCTTACCAAAGTGAGCTAAAATCGATTACTTGATTTATCACTATTGATGTTGAATTTTGCATATATTAAAATGTATATAAAATTGTTTTCATGTATATTTCATCTGGCCCATTTTACAAATGAAAAAAGTGAGCTTCAGGTAAGTGATGACTTCTAGAGCAATGATAGCACAGTCTTTACTCTGACATAATTTTAAAAATATCATTCAATCCAATTTTCCTTAGGAATCTTCTGAATTTTCCTGAAGAATGTAATCAATTCTATATATGCTTTTGTTGGGGGGTGTTTTTTAAAGGAGCATTAAAGAATAGAAGAGATGACTTTGAATTCCAATTCCTCTATTTATTCAGTAAATGATCTCAAGTATTTTACCTTTAAGACCTTAACTTTCTCAGCCTTAAAATTATGGGATTATTTCTAAAATTAGGGTAACTTCTATGATCATTCACTTCCAACTCTACAATCTATGATGCTACAGTTCTTACAGACTAGAAATATTGAACATGACATTATCCTCTGAAATCTCCATAATTAGAATCACCTCCTTAATTCAAAAAATTTAAGACAAGACATTGTTTCCAGAAAGCCATGGTTTTTTTTAAATAGATAATATAATGTTTTTAATTGTTTTGTTTTGTTATTTAGAAAATAATAGAAATAATCTGAGGGACTGCCAGAAATGAAAGTGTTTCCCTGGATAGGAAGAACAGGCTACAGAAAATAGCCTGAGAGAATTTTTTGTATACTGTACTTATTTTAGTATGTGTTGCTCTGCCTCCACAGTGTCATCTTCTTGAAGACAAAGATAATCTCACTTTATATCTCTAAAGTTTAGCACAGTGCTTGGCACATAGCATGTGAGTACAACTCACTGTGATTGACCTGGAAAAACCACCCATAACAGTACATTCATTGTAGCTTTTGTCTTTTGATGTTGTATTAGTCTTCTATCATATAGCAGTCATATCCTCACAAGAGGGTAAAAAGAGGCAAAAGAAAAAAACAAGGAAAAATAAGAGAGATGAGTAGTGGTGAATAGGACAATGTCTAACGAAGTAAAGGAGAAATCCAAGGATATAGTCAGGGAGGAGAATATATCATTAAAAAAAGAATGAAAATTTATTCCCTAATCGATGGGTATCTTTTCATTTTCCAATTTTTTGCCACCATAAAAGAGCTTCTACACACATTTTTATACATGTGGATCCTTTTCCCTCTTTTATGATTTCTTTGGGATACAGACCCAATAGAAACACTGATGAATCTAAGAGTATATACAATTTCATATCCCTTTGAACACAATTTCAAATTGCTCTCCAGAAAGATTAAATCAGTTCACAACTCCACCAATAATGCATTGTATTCCAGTTTTCTCACCTCCTCTCCAACATATAGCATTATCTTTTCCTGTCATCTTAGCCAATCTGAGAGATGTGAAGTGGTACCTCAGAGCTGTTTTAATTTGCAATTCTCTAATCAATAGTGCTTTAGAAGATTTCTTTTCATATGATCAAAGACGGCTTTTATTTCTTCATCTGAAAATTGTCTGTTCATTTCCTTTACCTTTGTCAATTGGGGGATGAATAATAGTGTTATAAATTTGAGTTCTCTATATATTTTAGAAATTAGACCTTTCTCAGAAACATACATTGTCAATAATTTTCCTAGTTTTCTGCTTCCCTTTTAATCTTTACTGTAACCAAATGTTCTGCTGGTTTCCATAATCTTCATCCTTTCATCCTTACTATTGCCAGCATTAAGCTAAAGGTCCATGAATAGACCTTCGTCTGTATTTTAAAGCATGAAAATTAACACCTAGAATTGCAGAAGCATAGATTTATGCCTGAAAGAGACATAGATTATCTAATATAACTGACATTTTATAGAGGAGAGCCCAATATCCAGAAGGCTTAAGTCACTTGTCTAAAGTCACACAGGTAATGAATGACAGAACTTGGATTCAAAACCTGAGTTCAAATAGTAAAATATTAAATCAGGTATTTATGTGTTGTGTGACTCTGTGCATGTTACTCATCCTCTCTTTATCTTTATTTTCCCCATCTATAAAATGGGGATAATTATAGCACTGAGTTCCCAGGGATGGTCTAAGGATCAAATGAATATGATATTTTGAAATGTTAAGCACATTGCTAGCAAACTGGAGGTTCTAAGTAAATGTTAGTTACTATTACAGTTGTTGCTGTTATTGTGATGATGATGATGATAACAAAGATATATGTATTTTGTCACTATATTATGGTGAGTGGCACATACTGGGTGCTTAGATGATTACTAAACTGCATTAAAGTTTGGCTGATGTTTACACATATGTATATGTATGTATAAACACAATGTTTATATGTGTATATATGTATATGTATATATACAGACATATATACATACATACATCTATGTCTTTTTTGTATAGCTATGTCTATCTGTGTGTGTGTGTGTGTCTGTGTGTGTGTGTGTCTATTTGGAAACTCAGAAAATCTGTCAAAGTGAACCTGAGGTAGAAAATAGAGGCCTCTGGAAGGACTGAGTTTGAAAAGAGGGAGTAATATGAGAAGTCATTTAAAAGTGAGAGAATAAAATCTACCAAGGGTTCGATCACTCAGCAAGGAGCCAGAGAAAGACAGAAGCCCTTGAATGCAAATGATAAGACCTCCCCAGAAGAACTTCAGCCCCTATTTCCAGGACCTGATATCATCTATTATTTAACAGTATTCATCTTTTGTTTTTTTCCTGAAGACTGGGTTATTACCTAATCCCAGTCGGATCTTTTAAATGGTATTCAAGAGTGTGAATATTATGTTCAAAGGTTACAATTAACTCACTATCAGACTGGACCCAATGTGTTAATATTCT